>NW_017676168.1:23116-50421 GCF_001879085.1 Nicotiana attenuata | reverse complement strand
CATAAGATATTTCTTGAAATCTCTGGTTATCATAGCCATTTCATCATCTTCAAGATCTGATCCTTCTGAAATTCTGAGAGCCAGACTTCTTTCTTTCTTTGGAGCATCCATCTTCATTGTTTGCCTTCTCAATTCATAGGCAGTGAGATTTCCAATCAGTTCATCCAACTTTAAAGTAGCAATGTTCTTGGATTCCTGAATGGCAGTGATTTTGCTTTCCCAGGAGATTGGCAGAACTCTAGTTAGAATCTTCTCCACCTTGTCTTCTTCCAGGATAATCCTTCCAAGAGACTCAAGTTCATTTGTCAGTGTAGTGAACCTGGTATACATTTCTTGGATAGTTTCTCCATCCTTCATAGCAAAATTCTCATATTGAGAATACAGCAGTGTTCCTCTTGACCTCTTCACCTGAGGTGTTCCTTCATGAGCCACTTGTAAAGTGTCCCAAATCTCCTTGGCAGTAGTACAGCCTTGAATCCTGCTGTACTCATCAGGACCAAGTCCACACACTAACCATTTCTTGGCTTTTGCATTTTTCTCCCATTTCCTTAGATCTTCAGCAGTACAATCTACTCTTGTCTTTGGAACATCCACTCCTTCAGCATTCTTCTTGGTTGTGGCTAAAGGACCATCAGTGATGATATCCCAAAGCTCATAGTCTTCGCCCATTATATGGTCCCCCATTCTGTTTTTCCACCAGGAGTAGTAGAGGCCATTGAAGAGAGGAGGTCTGGCAGTGGATTGCCCTTCCCAGTTCCCAGGTGGTGCACTCATGTTGATCTTTTCCTAAGGTGTTAACCTCTTCAAGGATCACCCGCTCTGATACCAATTGATGTTATAAACGTCAATACCACACAAGAGGGGAGGGGGGGTGATTTGTGTGGTACCTAATTTTTGCGTTAGAAGAACCTGGTTCTTCTAAGTGTTCTAACTACAGCAGTTTGCGGAATAATAAATACTGAAAGTAAAGTGCAGAGATTTTTACGTGGAAAACACCTGGCTCAAAAGGTGAAAAAACCATGACCTACTGCTCAGTAGGATTTTCCCAAACTCCACTAAAATCACTGAGCCAAAAACTGCTTTACAAAACTCTTTGTAAACCTAAGGATTAACTCTAATCCCAGTGTAGCATACAGCCTCAACTGTTGCGACACTTTCAAGTTAACTCTAACTTGAATACTTAGAGTACCTAATACAATTGCTTCTAAGAAAGCTGAAAGGTACAATATGAAAACCTACTACAATTGAACTAGACTTAGAATAAACACAATGATGAAACTGGTTCTTCTATCTTAGTTCATGTAGCTTCAGACGTGCACACTTGTATCTCGCATATGTTGCTTGCAAATCAGACTTGATCTTTTTGCTCTCAAATATGCTTAACTTCTGCTTATGTGCATTCACCTGTAAAAGAGAACAATCGTTATATTTATAAAGTTAGTAATCAGAGTTTGATAAGAACTCGAATTGTGGATCCTTTGACAATTCGAGTCCAAGAATAACTCTAACTCCTAATCCATATTCTTGATCCGGATGTAATTCTCTTTTCATAAGGAGACTTCAACTCCTTATCCTATATGCAATCTTTTCGATCAGTTCAGAAGATATTCATCAAGATATTGCTGCTTGATCTCAAGGACTTATCTTCTTCACGTGCATCTCATGTGTATGGGCCATAACAATTGTGTCTCCTTAGATGAACCTGGTCCTTCACTGAGTTCGTTTGTCATTCTTCAAAACTTCAACTGATCTTGGGCCAACATGTAGTAAGTCTCAAGGAAACTTGTTTAGTTTCTAAAGTATACGCGAAAGCGGTTGAGTATATTGAGACTATAAATAAAGGAAAGATTTAATATCTTCTATTACTACAACTTGTAGCGGGATAATATGTATGTGAAAAGCTACCCGCTTTATTCTCCAGTTTGTACTACACAAATAAAAGAATACAATACTAAAGTGGATGTTTATTGATATAAAAATCCATATCATAATAAACTTGGAGTTTATTGATAATTGCACACGTCATGGTGTAAATCTCAAGTTTATCAATATTGATAATTTATTCAGTTGGCATAATTGGTTTAGTCATATCAATTTAAGTATGATGTGCAAAAAAAATAGAGAATTCACATGGGTAAATGTTAAAGAACTAGAAAGTTCTTTACGAATTCTCTTATGTTGCTTGTTCTCATTATTTAATGGACCAACTAAAATTGGGATTGAATCCCATGAATGCTGGAAATATCAAAGGTGAATATGGGCCCATTCACCTGCCATGTATATCACATAAGATGCATCTATGAGATGGTTACATGTGCGATTATTATTAACCCGCAACATGGTGTTTGCGAGGTAACTTGCTCAATAATTTGATTTAGAGCATAATTTCCAGATTTTTTTATTCAAGATAGTTCATCTTGATAAGTTGGTTTACATCACATCTGGTTTAGCAAAATAATTTATTTAGTGCCTCCACTTAATAGCTAAACAATTGCTTATGAGAACAAAGTTTTGTATATCAGTTTGATATACGTTATATACGAAAGTATATTACATTCTCCCCTCACAAGTGGTTCAGGGTCAGGAACCAAATAATTTCATCTTATTATTATTGATGTGCGGTGCATATTTTAATTAACACCATAACGCACAAAGATGAGTTTTCAAAGTTGAGGAAACAAGTTAGTTTTTCTAACATGAGGGGGAGACAAGATAAACAGTTGAGAAAAAGTTACGTGAAATGAATTATCATTTGTACATCTAGATCCTCGAATAAAATAATATGAACTTGAAGTTCATAAGAAGATAATTCATTTGCAATATATTGCAAAGCATGCCAAACACATTTGCTGACCCAAAGAAAGTAACTATATTCTCATTGGAAATGATCATATTAAGTCCTAGAAGGACAAAATCTATGGTAAGCTTAAAGCGTATAGACAATCGGTTTCAAATAAACTTCTTGATAAAGAAGATGAGAAAATGATCAAAATGATCATAATAAAAGAGGCAAGTGATCTAGAAGATCACGTGACATAACACTTCATAAAATCTCATGAAAGATTCAGGTACCTGAAAATATGAATGAAGAGATCTCTATGTCATGTCTTTATGAAAATAAAGCTGGAACCGATATAAAATGTTCGCTGACGACATCTATCATAGCGCTAAGTATAGATGAGGATCTTAAGTTTTTCGAATACAGACACAAAAATATTGGCCAAATAGAAGAGACGCAATTCAAGTAGAATTGGTTTCATATGAAAGAAATGTTGTTTTGGACCTGCAGTTCAAATACTTGAAAGTATAAAGTCAATGATATGTGCAGTCAGTTTTCGATATCTTATATGTCTAGTATGACATGAAAACTTGATATGCATCTAAAGTCTATTTATTTGGCTTATATGACTTAACAGTCCCTCAAGGATTTAAATTGCTTAAAGCAAATAGAATTCATGGTCATGAAGTACTACATCCTCAGTGCAATTTGTGCACAAATGTATCTTGCTATAACTATAAGCATGATAATATGATAGCATTAGTTTTCACCCCTATGTGAAGATATTGAAATGATGATTCCAACAAGATCATATGAAGACAATACATCTATCAGGGATGATGATTTCAAGGTGAAACAAATTCGTTGAAGTTAATATGGCTGATATTGTTTATCAAATATCTACCAACGATCTTTTGAAGATGGTGCACAAGATTGGAATGCAAATGCTTAAAGATGTGAATTGATGCTCTCATCAAGGGGAGTTAATACGCGTTGTACTCTTTTTCCCTTACAAGGTTTTGTCCCACTGCGTTTTCCTTGCAAGGTTTTTAACGAGGCAACCAAAAGGCGTATTATTAGATATGTGTACTCTTTTTCCTTTTCTAGAATTTTTTTCCCATTGGGTTTTCTTTTAGTTAAGGTTTTAACGAGGCACATTATCTGTTGAATAGACATTCAAGGGGGATTGTTATAAATAGAATTTTATTTATGGTGATTGTCTATATTTAGAGAGATTCTAGGGTTCATTGCTTGGTGGTTAAGTCATCCTCTCCCTATAAATAGAGGGTTCTATTCTATTGTAATTTATCCCAAATCAATAAGAATTCTCTCTTCTTCATACAAAATTGTGGGTAACTTATCACATTTCAAACCACATTTGTCTCGAATAAGATGTATTATAGACCTCAACCACACACATTCTCGACTTGCTTCATGAATAACAATTATCTCAGCATGATTAGATGAAGTAGCCACAATTGATTGCTTAGTCGATCGCCAAGATATGGAAATGCCTCCACAGGTAAACACATAACATGTTTGAGATCGAGCCTTGTGTGGATCGGATAAATATCCAGCATCAGCATAACCAACAAGATCGGGACTGCAATTGTTGCCATAAAATAAGCCCATATCGGTAGTCCCTTTTAGATACCGCAATATGTGTTTGATTCCATTCCAATGTCTCCTTGTAGGAGCAGAGCTATATTTTGCTAAGACATTAACTGAAAAAGTTATTTCGGGCCTTGTTGTATTAGCAAGATACATTAGTGCACCAATTGCACTAAGATATGGTACTTCAGGACCAAGTAGCTCTTCATTCTCTTCTTGAGGTCGGAATGGATCCTTATTCACATCAAGTGATCGAACAACCATCGGAGTACTTAATGGATGTGCTCCATCCACGTAAAACCGTTTCAGTACCTTTTCTATGTAGGTAGATTGATGAACAAAAATTCCGTTTGCCAAATGTTCAATTTGCAAACCAAGACATAATTTTGTCTTTCCGAGATCTTTCATCTCGAATTCCTTCTTTAAATAATCAATTGCCTTTTGGAGTTCTATAGGAGTTCCAATAAGGTTTATGTCATCAACATATATGGCAAGTACAACAAATTCCGATGTTGTTTTCTTTATGAAAACACATGGGCAAATGGCATCATTTATATAGCCTTCCTTTAATAAATACTCACTAAGACGATTATACCATATTCGTCCTGATTGCTTTTGACCGTACAAAGATCTTTGCAATTTTATTGAAAATATTTCCCGGGACATTGAATTATTTGCTTTAGGCATTATGAATCCTTCGGAAATTTTCATGTATATCTCATTATCAAGTGAGCCATAAAGGTAGGCGGTAACCACATCCATTAAATGCATGTCAAGTTTTTCATGGACAGCAAAACTAATGAGATAACGTAACGTTATAGCATCCATAACGGGTGAATATGTTTCTTCATAATCGACACCAGGCCTTTGTGAAAATCCTTGTGCAACAAGGCGTGCCTTAGATCTTTGTGCCTCGTTTTTCTCATTTCTCTTGCGTACAAAGACCCATTTATAGCCAACAGGCTTAACACCATTAGGTGTTTGGACTACAGGCCCAAAAACATCACGTTTTGCAAGTGAATTCAACTCTGATTGGATTGCTTCTTGCCATTTTGGCCAATCAAGTCTTTGTCGACATTCTCCAACAGATTGAGGTTCAAGATCCTCACTTTCTTGCATAATGCTAGATGCAACATTATATGCAAAGACATAATCCACCACTATATCCACTAGATTCAAATTTGTCTCAATATCTTGATTAGATTTATTGATAGTTCCTTATTTTCTTGAGTCTCGGGCTTAGTGGATTCCTTATGAATCTCAGAATTTATTAAATCATGGATTTCTTCATGAGATTCTTTCGTAGTGTCATTTTGATCATTTGTTTTTCTTTTTCTAGGATTTCGATCTTTGGAACCTAATGGTCTACCACGTTTAAGGCGTGCTTTTGACTCATTAGCCATGACACTAGAAGATTGTCCAATAGGGACATCAATAGGGATTGGAACATTCTCCGCAGGGATATGTGATTTTGTTATCCTTTTCATATCCGTAAATGCATCTGGCATTTGATTTGCTATTCTTTGCAAATGAATAATCTTTTGCACCACTTTTTCACAAATAGAGGCACGTGGATCAAGATGAGATAATGATGGATTTTTCCACAAAATTTCCCATTTGGTTTCACCATTTTCTCCCCTAATTTTGGGAAAAGTGTCTCATCGAATCGACAGTCTACAAATCGTGCAGTGAACAAATCTCCCGTTAATGTTTTGAGGTAGCGAATAATGGAGGGCGATTCAAACCCAACATATATTCCTAACCTTCTTTGGGGACCCATTTTGGTGCGATATGGCGGTGCTACAGGCACATATACTGCGCATCCAAAATTTTTTAAATGGGATATATTAGGTTCATGACCCAATACTAATTGCAACGGGAAATATTTATGATAATTTGTCGGTCTGAGACGAACTAGCATTGCTGCATGCAAAATGGCATGACCCCAAACAGAAGTGGGNNNNTTTATAGATAATTTTATCGGTCTGAGACGAACAGCATGCTGCATCAATATGGCGTGACCCCAAACAGAAGTGGGCAGCCTCGTTTTCATGAGTAACGGTCTTGCTATCAATTACAGACGTTTAATTAAAGACTCTGCAAGACCATTTTGAGTGTGAACATGAGCTACAGGATGTTCACATGAGCTACAGGATGTTCCACTTTTATCCCAATTGATAAGCAATAATCATTAAATGCTTGGGATGAAAACTCAGCAGCATTATCAAGTCTAATAGACTTAATTGGATTATCGGGGAATCGCGCCCGTAATCGAATTATTTGTGCCATTAATTTTGCAAACGCGAGGTTGCGTGATGACAATAGGCACACATGAGACCATCTAGAAGATGCATCTATTAAGACCATGAAATATCTAAACGACCCACTAGGTGGGTGAATAGGTCCACAAATGTCCCCTTGTATACGTTCCAAAAACACAGGGGACTCAATTCCAACCTTTGTTGGTGATGGTCTAATAATTAACTTGCCTTGATAACAAGAAGTGCAAGAAAATTCATTATTTAAAAGAATCTTTAAATTCTTTAATGGATGCCCATTTGAGTTTTCTATAATTCGTCTCATCATAATTGATCCAGGGTGTCCCAATCGATCATGTCAAAGTACAAAAGTATTGGAATCAGTAACCTTTTGGTTTACAATAGAATGTGCCTCAATTGCACTAATTCTTGTCCAATACAGGCCACAAGACAAAGATGGGAACTTCTCAATAGCCCTTTTCTGGCCAGAGACATTTTTGGTAATGATGAGATATTCAAGATTATTCTCATCTATTGTCTCAATATGATATCCATTTCGGCGGATATCTTTAAAACTCAACAAGTTCCTCTTGGACTTGGAGGAGAACATTGCATTCTCTATGATAAGTATTGTTCCTTTAGGCAGAGTTATAGTAGCTCTTCCAGAGCCTTCAATTAATTTACTACTACCAGAAATTGTAGTAACATCTGCCTTACACATACTTAAATGAGAGAAATATTTCTTTTCTTTGAATATTGTATGTGTCGTACATGAATCAACTAAACAAATATTTTTATAATTGAAATTTGATTCAAGTTTGCTTTGAGAGATATCCATATTTGCTTCCCATGGTTTCACATACAAAAGAGATATACGAATAAACATTAGTATTTTCAAAGAAAAGGAAAAGAGATCCGAGAGATCGTTTTGCTTTCTAGAATTCCGTTCCCCTAAATAAGACTGACGTACTTGCTTTAACTGATTTATGACTTGCGATGGTTGGTTCGGGATTTGGAAAAGTTTGGGTTGAAATCGGAACACTTGGTTCCTTAAGGTTGGCTTAAAAGGCCAAGTTTGACTTCGGTCAACATTTTGAGTAAACGACCCCGGAATCAGGATTTGACGGTTCCAATAGGTACGTATGATGATTTCGGACTTGGGCATATGTCCGGATCGGGTTTTGGATGACCCGGGAGCGTTTTGGCGCGTAATAGTGAAAGTTGGTTCTTTAAGAATTTTAAAGTTCTTGAAATTTGGCTTGGAGCGGGTTTTTGTGTTATCAAGGTCCGAACGGAGTTCCGAGATCGAGAATAGTTTCGTATTGCCATTTAAGACTTGCACGTAAAATTTAGTGTCAATCCGAGTAGTATAAGTGTGTTTCGTCGCATTGAAAGTAAATTGTAGAACTTGAAGTTCATAAGTTTGATTCAATTGGTTTTAGGGGGTGATTCTTAGATTTAGCATTGTTTCGGGCGTTTCGAGGGTTCGAGCAAGTCCGTTTTATGATTTCAAACTTATCGGGATGTTCAGTCCGTTTTAATACTTGGATTTTAGGTAGATTAACAAATAAAGATTAGTGAACAATTATGGGTTAGAGTAAAACCTAGGGTTTTGATAAAAACAAGATTTAACACGAAATTTGTTATGGAATAAAGTAAAAATCATATATTCTTGATCCTTAGGTTATGGGTAAAAACTTCCCTAAAAAATTTCCGGAATCCGGGCACGTGCTCCCGGGGATGAATTTTAGGAAACTTGTATTTAGGGTTGGGCAATTGCTTTAATAGTTAGAATATGAACTCTTGAGCTTGTATTGACTAGTTCTTACCCCGTTTAATTAGTTTTGGATTGTTCGGCTCCAAATTGAGGGTTTGAGCACGTTCTTAATATTGGAAGTAAGCTTTGGAGCGAGGTGAGTCTCCTTTCTAACCTCGTAAGAGGGAAATAAACCCCTAAGTGAATCTAATAGATGTATGTGATTTTCTGTGGGGACTACGTACGTACGTACGTACGTACGTACATGGTGACGAGAGTCCGTGCGTAGCTAATATTATGCTAATTGTCTAGGTAGTTTAGGACCCGTATCATGCCATACTTGCAAATGATTATATTCTTACATACTATTGAGATCACATAGGACATTTTAGGGATTGAAAATCAATATAAACGAACGTATGCACTTACTTGAGAACTTGTATGAATTTATTTGACAATGAATGTGCCTTTATGTTCCTTCTTGATAATAATTGATATTTGTGGATCGGGTCGATCGCCTTAGTAGAAATAGATGCATCTATGGTTCGCGCCATTCAACCCTCTGGCGGTGCACAGTTTCTTTTATGTTGGACCGACCCATACGACCTCGGCATAATGTTCACATGATATTTATGTGAAATTTTATCCATGACTTTCTCTGTTAAATGCCTTGGAGGTTAGACTAGATACTTGTTGGGTGCATATTGTTTATGTACTCGTACTATGCTTCTGTACTTAATTGTACAGGATTTGAGGCAGGTACATCTGGTTACCCCTCCGATGCACGTTCCTGATTCCTGATCAAGATCTCACGGTGAGCTGCCCCCTTCTGAGCCGTTCAGCAGCATACCAGAGTTCTCTTCTTTTGTTATTATTATGTATGTCTATCCCGTTTCAGGCAGTAGGATAGTGATATTTGGTACATTCTACTAGCCGCCCTAGTACTTGTGACACTAGTTCCTAGCACACATATTGGTAGACTATTCTTTTGGTATATCTATTATTATGAGTTGCTAATTATCACTTGCTTTAAATCCAAGTTAAGAAAAGGCTGGAATTGTTTTGGTAAAAATAAATGAGAACTCACTAATATCTTCGGGTTGGCTTGCCTGACAACGGTGTTGGGCGCCATCATGACCTATAATGAAATTGGGCCGTGGCAACATGGTATCAGAGCACTAGGTTCACGTAGGTCTTACAAGTCATGGCAAACCTAATAGGTTGTTGCGGATCGATACGGAGACGTCTGTATTTATCTTCGAGAGGCTATAGGGTGTTAGGAAACTAATCTTTATTCATTTCCTATCGTGCAGTGGTTGGTATACTAAATTTCCTTCTTCTATTCTCTCACATATGGTGAGGACGCGTATGACCGATGTTCCAGACCTAGGAGAAGCTGCTCCCCCCGTTGCTAGAGGCCGAGGCAGAGGCCGGGGGAGGGCACCGGACCGAGGTAGGGGACGAGGGCGTCCCAGAGCTGTTCCAGTAGCACCACCGGCGGATACTGCGGGGATCCTATCATTGAGGAGCAGGGCGAGGTGCAATAGCACGACAGAAACCTCATGCAACCCTACAACAACAACCGCACGACAGAGACCTCGTGCACCAACACCACCAGCCCAACACAACAATGACAGTAATACAAAATGCAGCGAGTGAATCCACTTCGAAACTTTAAATCACAAGGAAACAATATAACCAGTTCACAAGGAATAACCATGTTTACCGTGAAAATGGTAATAGCAATTAAATTTGATTATAGGACTCTAAAAATACGTGATCTATTTTTATGCTGGTTGCTAAGCAGTTGATGCTATGTATCTGAGACTTAGAAACGAAATGAGAGTTAGAGATAGGGGGATAGTCGAACCGATAGGTCAATAATCGGGCCTCGAGCTTGTCGATTTAGGGGCCTCAAGGTCGATTTCGGAGCTCGGCTGGGAGCTATCGAGGGTAGTTGAAGTATGAATAACAGTTATAACAAAATTAACTAAGGCTCGTTATGGCCAATGCTAAGCAATAAATGATGAACAATTTTGAAGATAATAAATGAAAGCAATAATATCAAGAGAATATGTTAGAGAGCAAATGGAATGTTCTTGTCTATTTTCGTGTGGAGCAACTGAAGCAACACTCCCTTCCAAAGTGACAAGGATCCCCTTTATATAGGAGGGGAATCCCAACATAGTACAAAATACATTAATTACAAAGATAAAGGGATGTGACAGCTAGATGACCCTAATCCAAGGCTAGGGTAGTCCACTAGGTTCCGTCAGTCCTAGCTGTGTACCTTGGGAACTCCCCACTCCTACCATAGCCGTGGTCGACATTATCCCAAGGTCATGCGTCACGAACCTCGAAGGGGAAATTCGACCGTAGCCTTGAAGCCTCGAGGCTTCGAGATGATCTTCTTAGGTGCCTCGATAACGAGAAATTGGACCCTCCGATTTCACCGTACACAGATAGTCTCCGTGTTTCTTAGAATAAAAGTGATAAGAAACGACCTTGAACCTTTGTCCCCTCTGATATTCTTGCGATGAAGGCAGTCATAAGGTGCGAAAAGACGGTGCACACGCAGCCCTCGAAGGCCTCTGCATTGGTTATGGCAGTTAGCTGCCCCTTGGCCTTCTTCAATGCGCACACGGGGCTTCTATAAATATTCCCCTCCTTGATCTTCCCAACTCATTACATTTCCAAAACCCAAAAAAAGTTCCTTCTTCCCAGGAGAATGTGGCCTCATCCTCTTCTCTTTTATCTCAAGGTTAAGTGACAATACCTCCTCGTGCGGAGGAATGCGCTCCAGGATCTTTCGCGATGGCTTCTGATTTCAAGGTCGAGAGGCCTTCTTCGAAGTCGGGGCGCAGCGAGCCCGTGACTTAGTATACTAGCTCGATAACAGACGTCGTAAGAGTGAAGGCTGATTGTCGTTGGGAGGACGCAGTGCTTGTGGAGATCCCTTCTTGGGAGGAGGATATTACGACATACAAAATAGGTTTTCTTAGTGCGTACACTTATCCGTTTACTCTAGGGCCAGTGGGGCCATCTTCTCCCCCGATCGACCCCGTGATTCTCGATTTCTGCCAACGATGCCAAGTGACCCTTGGCCAAATTCATCCTTCATTCTTGCGTGTTGTTTACATGATCAGGTACTACGTGAACATGATCGGGGAGGTGCCCTGCACCATTGATCATCTGATCAGGATGTACAACCCCCGTCTCTTCCATGGGGGTCTAATCAAGCTCCGCTGCTGAGCCCCGAGGGCCCTCTTTGCCTGCACCGAGGAGCCCGAGAATAGGGGATGGATAAGCCGCTATGCCCGAGTAAGGACTTCTAATCCCGGCAGAAACGATGTCGTTTCCCGAGAGGTGGAATGTAGAACGTAAGTAGACACGTTATCCAGCATTCCCTCGCTTCTCTTTGAATACGTTCTTCCACGCACTTAACTTTTCTTGCGAATGCAGCCGCAACAATTTACCCTGGTGCGGTTTCGGAACTCCCGGGTTGGGTCGGCCGCCTGGACTCGATTTTCCCCTATGTGAGCAAGTGTGGAGTGATTTATCCCAGGCCCGGTGGGAAGCTAAGGATCATGGCGAGCCTCTACCCCTGCTATAGTCATCTTTTTGGATTTAAATCTCTACTAGCAGTGCTCTCGTTCCCTGCGCTTAGCTCTTGCATTTGTGTAGGTCTGGGGAAAGTCCCCTTGATGAAGGGAGCATTACCCAGCGGGGAGGGTGATTTGGTACCCGACGAAGGGAAGAAGAGACAAAGGGATCCATTGGACAAGCCTTCTGAATCTAAAAAGATTAAGGCGGAAGGAGCTAAGGTCGACCCGGCAGCTCTAACCCCGAAAACGGCGAGAAACCCTAGAGTTGAGGGTGTGGAGGAATATAGCTTCTCGACAGCGCCTGGGGGAGGGCTAAATCTGGCCGATCATGGGGTCGTAGAGATGGTGGCTTCCGAGTCGGAGACTGATATCATTGCGTTCCCACTTTGTGGCGGAGAGACAACTAAGGGAGTATCGGGTTCTGCCCCCGAGCTGGTCGGTGGTCAGAGTTCCCCTCGGTCTGGGGTGCCTTCGTCAGGTGGTTCGGAGGAGCCTAGTTCTGGGGCCCTGAATGGACAAGGGATGGTCCTGACTGACCCTGCCAGTGTCGTGGTCGTGATTGATTCTCCTCAAGGAACGACCCTTCCTTCCAAAGGAGTGCAAAATGCCCCACACGAAGAATCTCCCGATGCGGGGATGCCTGTCAAAGGCGGAGATGTGCTCGAAAGGCTTCCAACCGTTCCCTAGGGAGTCCCTGAGATCGATGCTTCCCTAGTCTTTGGTGAGATGAGCAGTCTTTGCAAGCAGGTAATCTTTGCGAACCTTGCCTATCGCTCGGGCCTTGGTTGCCTTGACCTTTGTCTCTCTAACTTGTCTTTTTTTGCGGCTTCAGGCCAAGGCGCTTTACAATTAAACTTTTACCCGGTATCAGGTCGAGGTGACCCGTCTCGAGCGTGATAAGGCTCTTATTACTGAACGGGTTATCTAGTCCCCGTTTGCCATTATCTGAATGTTTTTCCAGATCCTTGTGTTTTAACGTCTTGGATCTGATTTGTGCAGTTTGAGAAGTAAGGTGCCCTGCTGAAAGAGGAGCTTCGGGCCAGAGACTCCGAAGTCTCCGAACTCAAACAACATGAGAGAGAGAAAACTTCCGAGAGGGATGCCCTCCAGGAGAAGGTGACCTTAGTCGGGCTTCAGCTGAGTGAGGCGAGGGAGGATAGTAACAAGTATAGAGGTCTCTATTTTGAGTCGGTGGCTGCATTATCCAGGATCAAAACTGAAGCCGAAGCGCTTGTATCTTTGCATTGGAGAGGATGCTATTGCGACAAATGCTCAAGTCGGAGGGGCGCCCGACGGGGCTGAGCCGAGATTGACTCGGGCAGTGTAGCTTGCTCGATTAGGATCTTGGGGGCAGACCTTTGGGGACATACATGCGGGAGATATCATTTTGCCTATCGAGTTTGAGAGGGTGGAGACCCTAGAGAAGAGAGATGTTGCCTTGCTTGCTTTTAGAGGTGCGCCGAGTAGTGGCTCAGGAGGTGATAAAAATGAAGGCAGAGCCCCCGGAGGGGAAGAGGCCGTCGAAAAGGGGCCGCTAAAGGACCCGTAGTTGTCGGGGTGTAATCCTTTGGTGGAGACATCGAAGATGTAGGTTCGATGATAGATTAGGATTCTATTCGTTTCTCTCTTTGTAATGGTTTTTTCAAGACTTGTAAACATCCCCCTAGAGGTTATAAGAAGGATTTTTATTTCCTATTCCTTCCTCCCTTTTTGTTTTTCCGAAATGCTAGGTGATGTACTTTAACTTTCATCCCAAGGTCTCAAACTTTGGTTTAGACCCTCGGGCTCTCGCTATCATCAAGCGACTTGGCTTTTATGTATCTGGTCAGCACGACCTTCGATCTTAGCACTGGGTCGGTTCCCCCTTTTTAGAGTAAGCTGGAATTCGAGCTCTTATGCTTATGCTTTCAGGCGCTTTTATTAGATTGAGCTCAGTCTCCGAGTCGGATCTCGACTCGAGTTCATCCAGCCCTCAAGTTTTTAGAACTTCGAGCTGGCCCTTAGGCTCTTATGCGTTGGGTTGGAGCGACCTTTTATGCGGGCCGGCGACAATGGCTCTTCGCCTTGGGTTTGAGCGACCTTTTATGTGGGTGGCCCTGGGGCTCATTAGGCTGGTGACAATGGATCTTACGCTTTGCTCTTAGGAATATTTAGTTAACTATTTTGGATTCAGTCTCCAAGTCGGGTTCCAACTCAAGCTCATTCGACCCTCAAGTTTTGTGTGGGCTGGCTACAATGGCTCTTACGCCTTGGGTCGAAGCGACCTTTTATGCGGGCTGGCGACAATGGCTCTTACGCTTTGCTCCTACGCATATTTAGTTAACTATTTTGGGTTCAATCTCCGAGTCAGGTTCTGACTCGAGCTCATTCGACCCTCAAGTTTTGTGTGGGCTGGCGACAATGGCTCCTACGCCTTGGGTCGAAACGAACATTTATGCGTATGGCCCTGAGGCTCATTAGGCTGGCGACAATGGCTCTTACGCCTTGGGCCGAAGCGACCTTTTATGTGTATGGCCCTGAGGCTCATTAGGCTGACGACAATGGCTCTTACACTTAGGGTCGAAGCGACCTTTCGTGTAGGCTTTATTTTTCCCTCGATAAGAATTTTTGAAATAGTGTTTGCCTGACTCTTCGACGGCTTAATAAAAAACCTCGATTGTGAGTCGTTATATGGAGATGATCGAGCACCTCTAAAGGTTTGGCTAGGAGGCTGAGTATCTCGAAGCCGATGTTTAGGAGCTGACGTGGTCGAAGCTTTTTGCCTGTATCGAGGGTAGCCTATTTAACTGGTTTTTTGAAGTAGATTCGAAGTAATTTATGGCCTGTGATTTTTTAGCGACGATCGAGCGTCCCCGAGTTGTGCTAGTTCGGCTGGTACAGCCGTGTGACCGGAGTCATTTGTGTTGGGCCGGAGCCTTTGAGTTCCAAATAAGATAGTTTCAGTATCTATATCGAGGGTATGCCTTTTTAGGGGTCTTACAAGTTCGATCTATAGCTGAAACTTTGAGATCGAGTTTATGCCTTTAGTAAGGGTCCAGGTTTAGGGTCGTGACAAGTTGGTATCAGAGTCTAGGTTACATAGGTCTCACGAGTCATGATCAGGTTTAGTAGAGTCTCGCGGATCGGTATGGAGACGTCTGTATTTATCCTGTAGAGGCTGCAGAACCTTTAGGAAAAACTTCATATTCTTGAAATTCTTGTCGTGCGAATCTGTTGATCCGAGTACTAAACTTCTGTTATTCTATTCTCTCACAGATGGTGAGGACACGAGCGACCAGTCAGGATGGACGCCCACCAGTACCACCAGATGTGGCCACTAGAGGCCGAGGACGTGGTCGAGGTCGCGGTAGGGGAAGAGGTATAGCTCGCACATCATCTAGGGTAGCACCTGTAGATCCACCAGCCGCACCAGTTCAGGATCAGGTCCCAGTTCCGGATGCTCCAGCAGTACCAGCTTAGGCACCAGCTGTGCCTATTGTGAGTCCAGGCTTTCAGGAGGCCCTGACTCAGATTCTATCAGTATGCACTGGCCTAGCTCAAGCGGTCTCAGTTACTACAGCCGCAACTACTTCTCAGGATGGGGGAGGCACTCAGACTCCCACCGCTCGCACAGTTGAGCAGGTCGTGCAGGGACTTCAGACACCGGGGGCACATCTAGCCCAGCCGGTTGCAGCTGCTCAGGACTATGTAGCTCCTGCCATGCCAGAGGACGAGCAGCGTTGGAGAGGTTTGGTAGACTTCAACCTCCGACTTTTAGTGGTGCATAGGGCAAGGATGCCCAGGGTTTCTTGGACATGTGTTAGAGGATTCTTCGTACAACAGGTATTCTGGAGACCAGCGGGGTCGCTTTCACTACCTTTCAGTTTTCTGGAGCTGCCTTCACTTGGTGGAAGGCTTTTGAGAGGCGTAGGCCTGTTAGTGCAGCACCCCTTACCTGGTAGCAGTTCTCCGTTCTCTTTTTAGAGAAGTATGTGCCACAATTTCGCAGAGAGGAGCTGCGCAGGCAGTTCGAGTGATTGCGTCAGGGAGATTTGACTGTGACGCAGTATGAGATGAGGTTCTCAGAGTTAGCTCGTCATGCTGTTTGCTTGGTTTTGATTGATAGAGAGAGGATCAGAGGTTTGTTGATGGCCTCACTTATCAGCTTCATATTCTCATGACCAGGGAGAGGGTGTCTGATGCTACTTTTGAGGAGGTTGTAGACATTGCTCGTGATATTGGTTTAGTTCGTCACCAGGAGCGAGATGAGAGGAAGGTCGAGAGGCCTCCGGCATCTGGTAGTTATGGTGGTGCTCCTTCAAGGGGTCAGTTTCAGCACGACAGAGGGCGTCTATTCAGGCATGCTCAGCCAGCTCACCCAGATTATCGTGGGGCATCATCGGGTCATGGTTCTCACAATTCTCATTAGGGCCGTCATCAGTCAGTGCCCTTCCAGCTCAGAGTTTGTACCGTGCTTCATCAGTTCAGGGCTCTTATATGCCAGGTGCATCTGCTAGTCATTCCGGTGCTAGGGGTTCCCTTCAGTCCTCATCTCTAGCACCCAGGAGTTGCTATTAGTGTGGAGAGATGGGTCATATGTGGAGGCAGTGTCCTCATCATCTTGGAGGTTCATCTCAACAGAGGAGTCAGCCATCGGCTTCAGCGCTAGTTAATTCACCACCACCCACCTACCTAGCTAAGGGTAGAGGTCAGTCAGCTAGGGGTCGCCCTAGAGGTGGAGTTCGATCAGGTGGCGGTCAGGCCCGTTTCTATGCACTTCCAACTAGACCTGATGTTATTGCTTCAGACGCCGTGATCACAACTATTTTCTCAATCTGCCATAGAGATGCCTCTGTATTATTTGATCCCGGTTCCACTTATTCTTATGTGTCATCATATTTTTCTCGTTATTTGGATATGCCCCGTGAGTCTCTTGTTTCATCTGTTCATGTATCTACTCTGGTGGGTGATACTATTGTAGTAGACCGTGTATACCGGTCATGTGTGGTGACTATTGGGGGTCTGGAGACCCGAGTGGATCTATTGTTGTTATGTATGGTAGACTTTAATGTTATATTGGGCATGGATTGGCTATCTCCGTGCCGTGCTATTTTGGACAGACATGCTAAGACAGTGACATTGGCTATGCCAAGTGTGCCACGGATTGAGTGGCGAGGTTCGACTGATTATGTTCCCAGTAGGGTAATTTCATTCTTGAAGGCCCAACGTATGGTTGGGAAGGGTTGTCTTTCATATATAGCCTTTGTGAGGGATATCGGTGCAGAGACTCCCAGTATTGATTCTGTTCCAGTTGTAAGGGATTGTCCCAATGTGTTTCCTGCAGACCTGCCAGGCATGCCACTGGACAGGGATATTGATTTTGGTATTGATATGGTGCCAGGCACTCAGCACATTTCTATTCCACCGTATCGTATGGTCCCAGCGGAGTTGAAGGAGTTGAAGGAGCAGCTTCAAGAACTCCTTGATAAGGGGTTCATTTGGCCTAGTGTGTCACCTTGGGGTGCGCCTGTTCTATTTGTGAAGAAGAAGGATGGCACTATGAGGATGTGCATTGATTATAGGCATTTGAACAAAGTAACAATTAAGAACAAGTATCCTCTGTCGCATTGATGATTTATTTGATCAGCTTCAGGGAGTGTGGGTGTTCTCCAAGATTGATCTCCGTTCAGCTTATCACCAGTTGAAGATCAGGGACTCGGATATTCTTAAGACAACTTTTAGGATCCGATATGGTCATTATGAGTTCTTGGTGATGTCTTGTGGGCTGACCAATGCCCCAGTAGCGTTCATGCATTTGAGGAACATCGTGTTTCAGCCTTATCTCGAATCGTTTGTTATAGTTTTCATTGATGATATTCTGGTGTATTCGCATAGTCAGGAGGAGCACGCGAGCATTTGAGAGTTGTGTTGCAGAGATTGAGGGAGGAGAAGCTTTATGCAAAGTTCTTCAAGTGTGAGTTTTGGCTCAGTTCGGTGGCTTTCTTGGGGCACGTGGTGTCCAGTGAGGGTATTCAGGTTGATCCAAATAAGATAGAGGCGGTTCAGAGTTGGCCCCGACCGTCCTCAGCCACAGAGATTCGCAGCTTTCTTGGTTTAGCGGGTTATTACCGCCGATCTATTCAGGTATTATGATCTTTCGCATCGCCTTGACCAAGTTGACTCAAAAGGGTGCTCTATTCAGGTGGTCGGATGAGTGTGAGGAGAGCTTTCAGTAGCTCAAGACTGCCTTGACCAGAGCTCCAGTGTTAGTTTTGCCATCAGCTTCAGGTTCATACACCGTGTATTGTGATGCTTCGAGAGTTGGTATTGGGTGTGTGTTGATGCAGGAGGGTAGAGTTATTGCTTATGCTTCTCGTCAGTTGAATCCCCATGAGAAGAACTACCATGTTCATGATTTGGAGTTGGCTGCCATTGTTCACACTTTGAAGATTTGGAGGCATTATTTGTATGGCGTGTCTTGTCAGGTGTTTACTGATCATCGTAGCCTCCGACACTTGTTCAAGTAGAAGGATCTCAATTTGAGGTAGCGGAGATGGTTGGAGTTGCTAATGGATTATGATATTACTATTTTGTACCATCCGGGGAAGGCCAATGTGGTGGCCGATGCCTTGAGTAGGAAGGCGATGAGTATGGGGTGTCGATGCCCCCTTTTTCTCGCGAAATCGGGTTTATGACATTTGGGCGGACAACTCTTTTCCTTTTGGGAATTGGGTTTTGAATTGAAGAGTCGCTACCTAATGATTAAAGTGCATTAGGACACTAAGAAGGGTTTGAGTTGAAGAACCAGAGTTTGGATAAGGGCTAGAAATTATCCCGAGGGGAAGGTGTTAGGCACCCTCAAGATCCACTAGTGGGATTCCTGGCCATGCTACAATTGTGACTTTAAATACAAACAACAAGTAAATAAGCAAGCATTGTAAATACTAGGTAACTTTCACATAATGGTTAAAAATAAAAGAAGTACATGAGGTTTAAAGAGTGCTGAAATTTAGAAGAAGGTAGTTTTACAATTAAAGAAAGGATACAC
This sequence comes from Nicotiana attenuata, assembly GCF_001879085.1. Lineage (NCBI taxonomy): Eukaryota > Viridiplantae > Streptophyta > Magnoliopsida > Solanales > Solanaceae > Nicotiana > Nicotiana attenuata. The sequence goes on along the minus strand of NW_017676168.1, from coordinate 31,385 downwards.
AAGTAAAGGGGAAGGGGTCAAATAATTGATGCAAGTAATTTTAAAAAAAGAAGTGAAAGAGGCGGAAGTTGGGAGGGAACAATACTGAAAATCAGACAATTAAAAGAGAGATTTGCATAATAGGTGCAAGTAATTGAAGTGAAAGAAGTTGAAGAAACTGAAAACTAAATAGCTTTAAAATTATGAAAAAAAGGAAGTGAACAAGTAAAGAGGAGGGGGGGGGGGGGTGGTCCTAGGTTTATAAATAACATGGATCACCCCACACAACACCCGGTAACCATTTATACACGTGGTGTTATCATATCCATGTCTACCGTTACCCACCCCGTTAAGGTATTCAACGCGGAATAGTGTCGTTACTTATTGCATGCTAGTACCCGCCCCAACCCTATCAGTCCCGGAGGCATTTGGGACTACTAATCTTAAAGGGAAGGGAGATTTGGCTTTCAGAGTTTTAAAAGGACAAAATTCTAATGCGACAAACAAAACACATAAAGCAGTTAAGGGGAAACACATAGCAGTTTAAAGGCTCAAACAGGCCTCCTCACTTAAAGCAGCAAATTGTTTAGCATGACTTACATATACTAGTTATGGTCTGAATTAAACTTAAACGTTAAGGCGTGGCTGATTTATCACATATTTTCAAATAAGAAGTCCAAATTAGGCCTGCCTGCTGGTTGTAATTATCAAAGACTGGTGCAGTTAATTAATCACCTAATGGCTTGCCTAGGTAAAACCAATAGGCATGATATCTAACAATGCAAAAGTATACTGATTTTTTAAGGAAGGCTTGCTGATTATAGAAAAACATAAGTTCTGCAGATTAAACGACATTACTACTGATTTTAAACTTGTAGAGGGAATAGACGAATCAGATTCAACTGGTTATTCCTGTAGGCATGATATCTAAGCGTGACTGGTTTTAAAACATTTACAGAAGTGCGAGAGTCCTATAAGCATGGCATCTATAATGCAATTTTGTTATTTTAAACCTGTAAACCGTTTGCCTAGTGATAGATGCAAAAATGCAGATTTTAAAAGATCCTATAGACAGGTTATCTACATGATGCAAGAATGCAGAAACCTATAGTCATGGTGTCTATATGAGTACAGAACCTTAAGGACATGGTATCTATATATGCATAAATGCAGAACTATAATCAGGGTTTCTATATGAAATGACATGTGCAGAACTATAGACAGGATTTCTATATGACATGCATAAGTGAAGAACTATAGACAGGATTTCTATATGACATGCATAAGTGAAGAACTATAGACAGGATTTCTATATGACATGCATAGATGAAAAGCAGGATGAGATTGCAGGAATAAATGCCTAAGAACATGATTTCTACCCACATGCATACATGAGTGACCCTCCCCTTTTCACTATACAACCCATAAGTTATTACAAATTATTACAACCCGAATGAATCAAGAAAAGTAAAATTACATCAGAAATTAAAGATTCCAACCAAGGAGAGCCTAATTCAGACCCCAGGTGTGAAATATGAAATAAACCAACTTCTAGAGATCAGATTTCACTACTACAGAAAAGACCTTTAGCGGTAATATAAAACAGCTTTAGCGGCAATAACTATAGCCGCTATACCTTTTACCAGCCATTAGTCTTTTGCCGCTGATGCTGGGGTCGGCAAAGGCTTTAGCGACATTTGTCGAAAAAGCTGGTAAAAGGTATGGTTTATTGCCGCTAAAAATTATTATCTTTAGTGGCAATTGTTTGTGGCAATTATAATGGCTACTAGATTCAATACAAAACGGCCAACTATACTTCTTTAGTAGCTATTTTTATTGCCGCTACATTCAAACTAATTGCCGCTAAAAGTTCGCATCTCTAACGGCAATTGTTTGTGGCAATTATAATGGCTACTAAATCCAATCCAAACGGCTAATTATACTTCTTTACCATCCATTTTCAATAGCCACTAAATTCAAAATAATTGGCGCTAAAAGGTCCCCATCTTTAACGGCAATTAGTTTGCCCTTTTAGCGTCCATTTTAATAGCTAATATGTATAACTAAATTGCCGCTAAAAATCAATATCTTTAAAAGTCACTAGCGATAATATCAATAATTTGCAACAATTAATAATAGTTACTACATTACATTTGTATAAAATATGACCCAAATAATAAAATATATTAATATTAATTCAAAAAAATATAATATATCTCATTAAATCTTAACAATCAAAAGGAAGTACTAACCAAAAATATTAATATCACAGTAACTTAAAACATAAAAATATATTGTTTGGACTAAATAGCTAATGTCATTATAATAATAATCCAGAATGATGGTCTTCAAATGATTTCCGCAACTTTTCTTCATTTTAAAATCTTCCCACCGCTAAATTATCGAACATTAGATTGTATGACCTGAAATTATAAAATAACTGTGTTAAAGGACCTAAAATACCATCACATACTTTGATAAAAAATGTGACGACCCGACCCGTCGTCAGGTGAGTTATCGCCCCGTTTTCCCATTTTCTGCTTCTTCATGCTTCATTATAAGAGTCTCGTGTGAACGAGTTGATTTGGAGTGGTTTTAGAAGGAAATGAGACACCTAGTCTCTTTAAGGAAGATTTGTTTTGGAAAAGTCAACCGGATGTTGACTTATGAGTTAGAAGGCTCAGATGTGATTTCCGGTGATTGGGTTAGCTTCGGGGGATGATTTGTGACTTGGGAGAGCGATCGGAAGTGATTTTGGAGGTCCGGTGTAGAATTAGGCTTGAATTGGCGAAGTTAGTATTTTGGCGAATTCCGGTTGATAGGTGAGATTTTGATCCGAGGGTCGGAATGGAATTCTGAGAGTTGCTGTAGCTTCGTTATGTGATTTAGGATGTGTGTGCAAAATTTCAGGTCATTCGGAGGTGATTTGGTTAGGTTTTTGATCGAATGCGTATTTTGGAAGTTTTTGAAGAACTTAGGCTTGAATTCGATGAGAAATGATGGTTCTAGTGTTGTTTGAGGTGTTTTTATGATTAGAACAAGTTTGGATGATGTTTTAGGATGTGTTGGTGCTTTTGGTTGAGGTCCCGGGGGCCTCGGGGTGATTTCGGATGGTCAATCGGACCAAGTTTGGCATTTGAAAGTTGCAGGTTTTCCAGCCATTTTGTTGCAGAGATTTTGTTCATTGCGATCGCGGGGGTGATATCGCGATCGCATAGGGTTACTGGGGGAAGCTCTGCGTTTGCATGAAGAGGTCCACGATCGCATAAGAGGATCTGGGGACCCAGCTACTTTGTTCTTCGCGATCGCATCTAGTGGAACGCGTTCGCATAGGTTTGGGCAGCAAAGCATCGCGATCGCATAGGCTTGGCTGTGATCGCATAGTGTTAAATCTAGAGGTGAAATTTTTGTGCATCGCGATCGCAAGCTCGGGGCTGCGATCGCATATAAGGAAATTTGGGCTGACAGAATGGTTTTAATAACATTTCCTCCGCGAGTCTAAGGTATTTTTCCACCATTTTTGAACATCCTTGGGAGCTTTTGGACGGGATTTGAACAGGGATTCGACTAGGATTAATTGGAGGTGAGTTCTATGACCTAATTACATGATTTAATGGCAGAATCAACATAGAAATTTATGAAAATTCATCAAAAAGGGGAAAAGCTAGGGCTTGGAATTTGATATTTCAAGGTGGGTTTTGATGGGTCATTTGAGCTCGGATTTGGGAGTTTTTGGTATGTATAGACTCGTGGCGAGATAAGGAATCCAATGATGTTAAATTTTCTGATTTTTGAGAAGTGGTCCCGGGGCTCGGGTTTCGCAAATTTCGTGAATTTCGATATTTTTCGAGTCTTTTCGATTGGGTTATGTTCCCTTAGCCTATTGTTACGTATTCGTTGTGGTTTTGATCAAATTCGACGCGTGAGGAGGTCGATTTGCGAGGCAAGGGCATAGCGAGCTAGGATTTTGGCCGGCTTGAGGTGAGTAATGATAGTAAATGATATCCTGAGGGTTTGAAACCCCAGATTTGCATAACGTAGTGCTATATTGAGGTGAAACACGCGCTTCATGACGAGCGCGGGGTTGTTTACTACTGGGGATTGTGACTTGGTCCATCCCGTTGATATTTTACCACGTATTTGACTAAGACATGTTCATTATCATCATGATTTGGGCCTATTGCCATATTTTGGGCTTCATGCCGACTACTTGAATCCTTCGTGGATTTTTATCACTGTTTCCTCACTATTTGATATACTACTTGAACTCAGTCCTGTTGATTATACTGTTTTACAAACTCAGCTGCTTTAATTGAACTTTGAGACTTAAATGATATTTCCACTGTTGTTTGGGCTGAGTACTACTATTTTATTGATGCCCGAGGGGCTTATGATGTATTCTGGACTGAGTGAGGCCGAGGGCCATATGTGAGGAGGCTTTCAGGCCTTGAGTGTGATGTGAGAAGGCTTTCAGGCCTTGAGTGTGATGTGAGGAGGCTTTCAGGCCTTGAGTGTGATGTGAGGAGGTTTTCAGGCCTTATGTTGATATAGCGCTTGGGCCGTAAGGGGCCCCTCCGGAGTCTGCACACCCACAGTGAGCGCGGGTACCCATGTGATTTGAGAGTGAGCCCGAGGGGCTGATACTATGCTGTGTGACTAAGATTGAGCCCGATGGGCTGTTACTGTACTGAGCGATTGATACTGGGCCCGAGGGGCAGTTTTACTATTCACTATTCATTTACTGTTTTTACCTGATTTACCTGTCTTTAAAAAAAATTGAGATTTCATTTGACTCTGTACGGATTTTTACTGCTTTAATGATTACTGCCTGATATAGAATTGCTTTGTGCTGTTATGTGTTTTCTTACCTTCAGTTATTATTTATTATTATTACTCACTAGGTCGGAGTATTCACATTACTCCCTGCACCATGCGTGCAGATTCAGGCATAGCACAATCCGCACCTGAGCATTGATATTCTTCCCAGACCAGGCAGCGAGTTGGAGCTTCGAGGTAGCTGTTGACGTCCGCAGCCCCTTGACTCCCCTATTCTATGTTATTTTAGTTCCTTCAGACAATTGTATCAGATACTCTGTTTCGTAGACTTATAGCAACTCTGTAGTAGCTCATGACTTGTGACACCCCGGTTCGGGCTGTGTCGGGGTGGTTCCCTTTGCTATTGTCGCTGTTTTCGTTTTTTATAACTGTTTTATATGCGTTTTGGATTTATTAATGTTAAGCAATGGTTAAAGAAGTGATTCCGTTGTTTTGGCTGGCCTTGTCTTCACAAGAGGCGCCATCACGGTCGGGTTTGGGATTTGGGCTGTGACAGAAAATGAAACAGAAGTGATTAGCAAGCATTCAATTTTAAAGCTAAAGATTCACTGCGCCAAACATCCTATGAAACATACAGTACTAATATATCACTCCAGTGAAGTGAAATCAGTGGCCTTGAATTTTCCGAGCCGACGTTTAAAATCAACAGGGTTAAGAGCAGCAGCAACAACCTTAATCAAGACTTGATCTTCCTTAATTTCTGGAACTGATACATTGGACTCAAACTTCAAAACATCAGCACTTCCATAATTAGAATAAGTCCAAGCTTTCATTTCATAAGGAATAGAAGTGCTTGTTGATGTTTGTAACAATGGTGACACTCCTCACTATATTAATAAGAATATAAACACTGATTATAACTCTCAAGGTACTGAATTACAATGAAAACTACTGAGATAACAAGTAACTAAGGAGTAAGGATAGAGATAAGGATTGGGATGAGAAGATAGATTGAACAAGTTACTACATTTTCATAGCCATCCTTGTCTCAAAAGTATTCCGAGCAACACGAACAGCTAGGAGTTCATAGAATTTTAAATTACTGAGATGGTGAAATGATTCTGGATGCCCCTTGGGTGCTACATCAGTTGTCCTTCCATTTCGGACAAACTGAATCTCCACAAATTCACTTCGATGGTTTGAGTTGGTATTTATAACTGTTTTGGTACTGCCAAGTGCGTCAAGAACTAGAGGGAAGGCAATAGTCTAGCTGATCATTTGGCCAATCTTGCTTTGGATAGCGGGGATATTGAGGCTCATGGCTTTGCACAGCTTGACGCTCAAGGTAGAAGGATTGTGAACTTAGATAAGCTGCAATGTCCTTATTTGAGGGTGAAGACTGCCAAGAACTAGAGGAGGAACAAATGGATATCAAGGAGGTGAAAGGAAATCAATGGAAGTACTGTGATCAAATCTGTAAAGAGGAGATTACAGTACTTAATTTATTCACTGACTTTGTGTTCTTTTTTGCAAGTATCATTACTGAAAACATGACTCACCAATTGACTAAACTTCCTAGGGTGGTATTAGCACTATGTGCTCATTCCCAGGTAGTGAAATCAGTGATGAGCACAAGCAGTACAGCATGTAGAATCTTCAGTGTTTTAGGGAAGGCATTTTGGTTTTGGAATGAAATACACAGGAGTACCTACTTCATAAAAGTACATATAAGGAATCTAGACCACTGGAGATGCAAGAAAATACTGCCCAGATTTTTGGTGCAGGGCAGACTCATTGTGCAGCAACAGCAAAATGGATCCCAGAAATGGTGTCAAACAAGGAACATAACAACACACAGCTGGAGCAGGAGGATATTTGGGAATACAATGGACTACCATGCTCAGATCCATATGAAGGAGAGAAATATAGAAGAGCAAACAACTGAAGTTTACATAGCATATCACTATGTTCAAATCCTTAAGGAAGAGAGCATAGTGATGAGATTTTTCACTAACAATTGCTTCTTTTTTGCAGGGCAAGTTACTGTACTTACGCCCTATTCTTTGTTGGATTTTCAGCAGGTGGTATTAGTGCTAAGCACTCATTCCACTGGGAGGAAACCAAAGAAAGGCAAAAGCATAGAAGACTCCAAAACTTGTTGTTCCACAACCTGCTGTTCAATGGTTCTATGACCACCAAAACAGGCAAGATAGCGCATAAACACCGTAGTAGTTCCAGTTTTGCAGGTACCATTTTCATCACTAACTAAGACAATATTGCCTTTACCCACAATGATTATTGCCCTGTTATTAACACCAGAACTAGCAATTGAAGATATGTTCATTTACACACCTACCCCGAAGGATAGTGTATAAGGGAATTTTTTCATTTTAAGTGACATTATTCGAAATGGGATTATTTGATTTTTAGAGTCCCCACTTGGGATAGGTTTGGCTTTTGGTGTCCCAAGTCATCGGTTTATCTTGAATCCCAAATCGAGAAAAATTTCGACTTTCCGAATGGTGTCTGCGAACCAGAAATTCTGAATAAGAAATTCTGTTAACCCGAGGGAAGGTGTTAGGCACCCCCCAGATCCCGTGGTTCTAGGACGGTCGCTTAAACTATTATAATTGGCTAAAAATCTGATTTCAATACATGTCATCCTATAGTGCAATTTTTAAAATTATTTACCGCTTTTAATTAGTTTTAGGAAATTGAACGTCGTTTAAAACATGTTTTTGGATCATGTCACATGAAATGCACCCGGATCCGCGACACGTTTTATTCAACGTTTTGGGATTTGGATTTGGGTCGCACGAAATGCACACCCGAATTTAGGAAGGTAAGATTATTAAACAACGCGCCTAAAGCAACTAGCGTATTATTTACTTTGCGGGAGGCCATGAAAATTCGCTAAATGGCACGTCCCGAGTTCTAAGCATTTTAATATGAGTATTTAGTGAGGGCCACGCTCTTTATGAATTTTTGTTTGGCGTGGCGCACCTTATTTTATTTTAAGGCCGAACTAAAGGAACTATGATTTTCTATTAAGTATTGTCTCTAAAAAGTGCCTTAATTAATTAGTTAACATTATCAGTAAACTATCAATTAAGGAATTCGGGCCCCCAAACTCAAGTCCACGCCTAAACAAGAGGAAAACCTCTTAACTAAAATGTGCTACCTAGCTTGAGAAGCCCAAACTCGATATTATGTCAAACTATGAATTGAGCTCTTAACTCTCTTAGGCCTCGAAACCAGTTCCAAAATGATAAAATTCAACAAGGTTTGGTGAAGGTCTACCAGGTCGTGGGCCTGTTCATGGGGCCCAAGTTGAAAATGAAATGGACTCAATGAGTCTGGATCGAGACCTCGCGATCTCATACTGATTATACGATTGGGCCTATTGTTGAAGGAACCAGGCCCAGGGTGTGTTGGTGTACGAATTTCAGCTATGAAGCTGATTATAACTATATGGGCCTTGCGTTCGAGCCCAGTGTGACAAAAGGGCAGAATC
>NW_017676168.1:19138-21982 GCF_001879085.1 Nicotiana attenuata | reverse complement strand
TACGTTAAACACTAACTACTGAATTACTATTAAACCTACCTCTAGAGATCTAGAGGTTCTAGTTTCAACTACAGTATTGTTTTCTATTTAGGAATATACCCAAACTAACCCTGAATACCCCTGAATTTTACCCAGGTCCACCAACTGGGTCTGGGCCAAGTGACCCAATTCAAACGACCTACTGGTCTCAAACAACAACCCAAACCCCTATTTTCAAAACTGATCAGAATTTCGAAAAAGAACTGAGATTAAACTAGGAGAAATTTCTAAACTAAACTAATTCTAATCAAAATCCATCCTAAAATTATATAATAAAACAGTAAACTAACAATTAAACTAACAATTAAAACAAACAAATGAAAGCTGAAACTACAATTAGAATGAAGTACAACTAAATCATGCAAACAAAAGGTAAGAGAAAAAACAACAAGGGATCAAAAATAAGAACAAATTCATATTATCGATTATCAGAAAATTAGAACTCAAAACAAAATATAATGAACAAATAAAAACAGAGAAGAACAAGTTCAATTACTGATTCTAGACGGATTAGTAAGCAAAAAATGAAAATCAAAACCTAAATCGACTAATCATGAAGAAGAAATAGTTCAAATAACAAAAACAAGCAAAGGAAACTCACCTATGTAATTTTAGGGTTCTGCAGCTTTCTTTGATTCAAAACTCGAGCAATTCCGGCGATATTCGAAAGGAATCAGTTAGGGATTCGGAAAAAGGGAGGTTAAGAGAGTATGGGGTGTAATTTTGGGGCCATTTGGAGGAGTTAGGGTTTTGGCCGGAGTTTCGATTTAATATTCGAGAAGTTCGACTGGGATTTGAGAGACGGGGTTTGGGGGTTTGGAAAGAGGAGAACAAGGGGAGTTCAGGGTGTATTTTTGGTAAGGTTTGGTGTTGGTGCCGCCGTGAGCGGCGGAGACGGCGCCTAGGGTTTGGATTATTCGAGCCCTTTGACAGAGATTTGGAGGAAACAAAGGTCGGATTTGTGCTGAGGATGACGAGGGGGTGTTATGGTGTAATTTTGGAGTCGTTTGGTGACCGGTCGCCGCCGTGAGGCGATTTTCGGCGGCGGTCCAAGGCGGTAGACGGTGGGGGCGTCTCTGGTGAGAGTAGGGGTGAAAGAGACGACTTGGGGGGTAGGGGGTATGGTCCGACACTTTTATACCTAGTATACCCTAGCTTCTGAGCCGTTGGATCGTGTATCCTCGACGGCTCAGATTTCACGGAGTCAAAACGGTGTCGTTTTATTTTTAAAGAGGGGTACCGGACTGATGCGGGTTTTGGGCCGAGTTTGATGGGTCTTGGAGGGATTTGTTTGGGCTAATATCAGAATTGGCCCAAACATGGATATGTATTAAGACCTTTAATTTTTTATTTGAATTTTCTTTATTTCTTTACTTTTCTCTTCTTTTCTCATTTCATTTTTTTTAGATTTTTGTTCAAATGCAAAGTTTAAAATAAAAGACCTAAATTGACTCTAAAATTATACTAATTAATTTCCAAAATTAACCAATTCCTAATTTAAAAAGAAAACTTAAGGAAAAATCAAAAAATAAAAGTAAAATAATGCAAAAGGACTATTTTGTTATTTTCTCTTATTTTGTAATGTAAATACAAAATATAAAAAATTGGATCATAAATGCAAGTGCACTATTTTTATACTTTTTTATGAATTATGGCAACTAAAATGCACACAAAAATGCAAACAAGGCACAAAGTCATGCAATTAATTCAAATAATAAAGAAAAGATCCTAACTCTAAGGAATTTATAGGAGTAATTCAAGCGTGGCAAAAATCACGTGCTCACAGCTGCCCCTCTTTGCTCGAAGACACGAAGGGTTTTCGGGCAAAGATAAATGAGCACCATGAAGGATTTTTGCCTGCTCACATGAGAAGCATTTTGAAAACCGTCTGACCGAACCCTGCTTCAAAGGTTGCCTACATATCCTTGGCTGTAAAGGAATCAGGTCAGTGTAGTTCTAGAAGGTTTGGTAGCTGGGACTACCAGGAGCTGTGATTTCACTGTTGTTGCTGCTGTTACTGCTTGCTGACATCCTTATTACACCAAAAGGAAAATCAAAGCTAAGCTAGCTATGCCTATCAACTATGAGTTACAAGATTCCTATCTATAAATCTCTTGAAGCTTGATCTTGAGCCTTAGCTGATTTTGCCGTGGACTCCGATCTGAATCTTGATGCTCGCAAGTTGTAGGTGTTGTTTCCTTCTTCAGCATTGTGTCAAAACGGAACATGCAGAGCTTGTGACTTCAATCACGTTCTGAGCAATCCGCACCTTTGTTTGCTTCAACATTTTGAATTCATTTCTTTTTATTCTTTTCTTCCTTTCTCTATTCTGGATTGAGACTCTTTCCATCGGTCGTCTCGAACCCCTGTGCCTCGATGTCAAACCTACTCAGATACCAAAACAAACAAACGAACGAAATTTTTTTCCCCAGTTTTCACTGGGGAAATTTCGTGAGTTAGTTGTGACCCATATCTAAGCGATAAAATCAGGATTGTGTATCCTTGGGAATAAACCCTTAAATTGGGAGGATTACCAGGTTATGCTGGAAAATGACCGGGTTATGCCAGAAAAGAAAAAGGCCCTCGGGTTATGCCGGGGAGATCCACAGGTTATGCCGGGATTGAAAGAAAAAAGGCTCCTTGGGTTATGAGTTTGCTTGGCAGGTTGAATTACATCAGCAGGTTCATTGCCCAGCTCACAACGACTTGCGAGCCCATCTTTAAGCTGCTAAAGAACGATGTTGCGGTCAGATGGACGGATGAATGTCAAGCAGCATTTGACAAGATTAAGGAGTATTTGGCTAG
>NW_017676168.1:0-10964 GCF_001879085.1 Nicotiana attenuata | reverse complement strand
TTCATTGCCTTCCTTAGGTTATTTTCCAAATTCCAGGTTTAATTCAGTCTTCTAGTTCATTTCAAAACCAAAAATAGTTCGAATTCTCTGTTTCTGTTCAATGTTTGAAGTCTGAAAGTATTTGGAGTCATTTGAGCACTGTTGATTAGTTAATTAGAGTCATCAGAGGGTTATTCGTTGGGTATATTGATTCCCTGGGTTATTTCTGGCTATCTGGTGTTGTTATGGGTTGATTTATTGAGTTTGCTTGGTTTTTCAACTCATTTCTGAACTGCTGAATCTGTGCTGGACTGTTATTACTCGTTCATTTACTGTTGCTAGGGTTTTAAATTGGTTTCTGAGTTGCTGCTGAAGTTGTTACTGCTGCTAACCTCTCCTTTTTCTATTTCAATTCAAATCCCAGGTACACGTTTATGAACTCACCTTGATGTAGCTGTGAAGTGAAGTTGAAAATGGAAATATTGCCAAATTTAGGCTCATTTGAAAGTTGTTTGACGTTTACAATTCAATAGATGATTAGTTGAATAAATGTGATTGATGTTAGTTAGTAGTTTTGAGTCGTATGAATAATAGATACATTTGGACTATTAATTTGGACTGTTTCGGACTTTTAAACTCTGTATTTGTTAAGTTGTTTCAGAACAATAACATAGCATAATTAGTTTTAGTTCAACTTTGAAATCAATAGTAATGCAAGCATGAAATCAGTAGTTTAGTGTAATGCATGTTCAATTCTGGATGTTGATATGCTTTTAAAATCAGTATGTATAGCCCGTGAATCAGTTGTTTCATTTAGAAAGTGTAGAGTAATTTCACTAGTTTTGGTTTAATTGAATCAGAATTCTGTTTTTGATTTAAATCCAGGCTCTATAGCCTATTCCCAGGACATTTGGGCCTCAAGACGTCTGATATGCGGGCCCAGGTCCAGTGCTAACGTCCTTCACATTTGGACTTGGGCCAAGGCCTTGACTAGCAGCATATTAGTATAGAATGGGTGCAAATGTCCTTCGTTGGGCTCATCTTGGAAGCCCAATGGGTGGCTTTGATACAGAATCAGCATTTGGTTTATTGCAATCCAATAACGAATTAATTAGGACTTTCCCTTTTGTTATTAGAGGCATTAACATAAAAAATTGTAGATTACTTTAGGCTTGCCTTTTAATAATAAAACGAGATGAGCCTCGCTAAACAAAACAAACAAACTGCGGGGCCCTCGATAAATGTTTATACAAAATACTTAGACTTCGAGATGGGCCGTTTAGCGAATTTCACGGCCTTCCCCAAAGATAATAACGCGCTAGTCACTTTAGGCGCGTTTTTGATAATTCTACCTTCTTAAATACGGGTGCACATTTATGTGACCCAAATCCAAATCTCAATGAAGTCAAAATGTGCCAAAATTGCGGGTGCATTTATGTGACGCGATTCAAGACATGTTTTCACGACGTTGCAATTCTTGTAAAATAATAATAATAAAAGCGGTTCAAAGTTAAAAAGCACATAGGTCAAAACATGTATTAAAATCAAATAAATAAGCCAAATATGACAGTTGGGCGACCGTGCTAGAACCACGGAATCCGGGAGTGCCTAACACCTTCTCCCGGGTTAACAGAATTCCTTACTCGGATTTCTGGATCGCGTACTGTTAAACAGAGTCATATTTTCCTTGATTCGGGATTCAACCGGTGACTTGGGACACCATAAATCTCCCAAGTGGCGACTCTGAATCTATTTGCTCCCTGAGGATTGCGGACTGCAACTATTTGCTCCCTGAGGATCGATTCATTTCAGGCCCTCGAGAACCTCTGATTTTTCCAGACTTTGCCATGATGGTCGGTCAGTGGAACTCAACTTTCAATTTATTTCGCCTTCGTAGGCCTTTCCTTTCTGATTCTGTTTTTCTTTTTCTTTTCTTTTCTTTTCTTCGAAACATTGGGGAACTTTTGGCTCCTCAAACTTTGCTGTAAAGGCTAGTCGCGCGGGACTTAACCTTCTCCAACTTTATTTTGTCTTCGTAGGCCTTTTATTTTTGACTTCTTTCTTCCAACTTCAATTTCAGAGCATTTGGCACATTGGCTTTTCAAACCTTTGCCGAGACGGTTAGCCATGTGGGACTCAAACTTTTCAGCTTCATTTGCCTTTATAGGCACTTCAATTTGATTTTCTCCTTCCAAGAGTTTTGATTTTGAAGCATCGGCCGCCATGGCTAGTCGGGATTGGCTTGATGCACCTGCTGAGGCTGGATACTTTTCTTTAGCTTTTGTTAAGGAGAGCCTTGTAAAACCCGTCCTGCCACCTTTTCTTTGTATTAGTTTCGGGAACAGAGTTAGACCGAAAGGGAAACAAAAGGCAAGAAGATGAATTTAAAGAGAAGCATCCCTTTCGGGGAGAAAAGAAGGACTTATCTGGGGTGTATGCAGGCTTCAAATAGACACGACATGCTTCTTGGACTGGATGTCCGAACCGCGCAACCTTTTCAAACTTCTCATAAACTCATTGACCCGTGTTTCAGATCCAGGGAATCTTTCCAGGACTCTTTCAATTGTGGGAAATGTCTTCTGTTCGGCTGACGGCGCCCTTTGCGGGTTTTCGCCAATCGACCTCTCTCATTTCTCTTCTCACCGTCGCCCGATAGTGCTCTTTACGAGTTTTCACTAAGCGGACTCTCTCATTTTCAATTTCTCTACTCACCGTCGCCTTATGGTGCCCGTAGGTTTTCACCAATAAGACTCTCATTTTATTTCTCTCAACTTGGATTGCATCAGATTCCAACAAGGGTGTTTTCCATTTTCCATGCCTTTGCCAATTGATTGGAAGGACTTGGACCAGGTTTTTGGGTAAAAAGAATTTTGGACGGAATTACAACTTTGGAACCATTTTGGTAGGCTCATGGCCGAGCCATTATATCATCTGCCCCAGTTTCATTTTTGGGGGAATATGGAATTTTTGTTTTGGTGTGAGTGAACTACAGAGAGAGGCTGTCTACGTATCCTTTCGGAATCAAGTCAGACGTAGTTCAGGAAAACATTTGTTTTTGGTTGTTTTTGTTTTTGTTTTGTTTTGTTTTTCTTCTTCTTCTTTTTTCATTTTCTTTTTTTTTTCTTTTTTTTTCTTTTTTTTTATTTCTTTTTTTTCTCTCTTCTTTTTTTTTGTCTTTTTTCTTTTTTTTTTCTTTTTCCTCTTTTTTTTTTCAACAGTACTTTCGGGTTCCAACGAGGGTAACCAAGGAAGGGTAACCGGCTCAAATGGGTTTGCAAAGGGTTGATAGTGTTTGGATAGCAAGAACGAAAGCCTTCGTCATCCCAATTGAACAAAAGTTATCACCGCAGCAAACCTAGACATAGTACCTTTTTACTGCGTCCGCATTCACAGCGGCTTCGGGATCATTTCCTTCGATGTCTCCCAGATACAATGCTCCTCTTGGCAATATCTTTCTGATGATGTATGGACCTTTCCAATTAGGAGCAAATTTTCCTTTTGCTTCCTGATGATGTGGAAGAATGCGCCTTAACACAAGTTGTTCCACTTCAAAATTCCTGGGTCGTACTTTCTTGTTATAAGCGCGGGCCATTCTTTGTTGGTACAACTGCCCGTGACAGACCGCGGCCATCCGTTTTTCATCAATTAAAGACAATTGTTCCAAACGGGTCTTGACCCACTCACTGTCTTCAATTTCAGCTTCAACAAAGATTCGGAGAGAAGGGATTTCTACCTCCGCAGGTATTACAGCCCCAACTCCATAGACCAAAAGGTATGGGGTAGCTCCTACCGATGTGCGCACTGTGGTGCGATATCCCATTAATGCAAAAGGCAACTTTTCATGCCATTGTCTGGAGCTCTGAATCATCTTTCTCAAAATCTTCTTGATGTTCTTGTTTGCTGCTTCGACGGCACCATTGGCTTTAGGTTTATTCTCAAATTGTTCCAATTCTCGATTTATTTCCCTAAGCCTCTTCTTCATCATATTTCGGTTCTTGGTTCATTATTTCACAGTTAGACAGCGTGTTTGGATCTAGTCATGAAGTCCGCAAGCATGTCATGCTATTTAAAGCCGCCTTATTAAAAGTGAAAGAAAAAGTAAAAGAGAAGAATAGCAAAATCAGAAAGAATAAAGGGAGATGAACGATGAAATATTGATTTCATTTCTTGGAATTTGAAGATAACAGGGTCTGCATTTGGAAATTAAAAGACAAGAAACTAAAGAAAACACCCAAGTTACACCCTGGAATAACTCGCGATGCAGAAAAAGTAGCAGGACAGGTCTATCGGGATTCCTGCCTGATTGGGAATGGCGTAGCCTTCCAATTTTGAAGCTTGGCGCTTGGTCCCATGTATAACACCTCAGCGGTGCTAGTGCCCTCTCTCGGCTGAACCATGTGGGTTTCGTAGAGTATCTTCCTCATTGCCCCACATATTTCCTCAATCTCTTCAGCCGTAAAGGCCTCATCATCTTCCTCCTCATTGTACTTCGACTTGACAAAGGTTTCATACAAATGTGCAGTGGCTGTGACAAGACCCATCCCTCCTTCTTTCTCTCATCCTCCCACTCTACATCATCTGGGGTGGGGTGAAAACCTATCCCGAAGAACTTTTCAGTTGCTGGCAGGGTAACCGGATCAACTATTCCTTGCAGGGATTTTCCAAGTCCCTTCCCTGGTTTGAAGCCATGTCGGATCATTTCTTTGGCCACCATAATCGAGGCATTGGAAAGGAAGGGTTTGGGGCAAGGGTTTCCTTTTTCACACTGGTCTGCCACCACAACTTCAAAGGCCTGATAAACTATGTGCTCACTACCTTCTCTCGCTTCAAGGCATGGGACAGATGGGCCCCGATAAATTGATTGTTCATCCTCTCCATGGACCACAATCTCCTGATCTTCGTGTTCAAATTTCACCATTTGATGGAGGGTAGAGGGTACAGCTCCCGCAGCATAGATCCAAGGCCTTCCCAGAAGAAAATTATAGGACGTGTCCATGTCTAGCACTTGGAAAGTCACCTCTAAGTCCACCGGGCCAATGGTCAAGATTAGGTCAATTTCTCCAATGGTGTCTCTTTTGATACCGTCAAAGGCTCTCACACAGACATTGTTGGGACGAATCCTTCCAGTCCCGATTTCCATACGTTGTAGTGTGGAGAGTGGGAAAATGTCTACCCCCGAACCTTCGTCTATCATGACTCTCTTCACATAATATCCCTCACATTTGACAGTTAAGTGCAAAGCCTTGTTGTGAGCGGCCCCTTCTGGAGGCAAGTCGTTTTTGCTGAACAAAATCTAATTGACAGCAAAGAATCTTTCTGCCATTCTTTCCAACTGTTCCACCGAAGTTTCAACTGGCACGTATGCTTCATTCAGGGTCTTCATTAAAACCTTTTGATGCTGGGGGGATTTCATCAGGAATGACAGCAAGGACACTTGTTCAAGATACTTTCGCAGATGATTAACCACCTCATAGTCAGCCATTTTCATTTTCTGAAAGAAAGCTTCCGCTTCCTCGGCATGGGAACCGCCTTCTTGTGGCATTGTTTACCTCTTCTATGTTTGAGTATTTCTCAACGGGGTGATTTTCTGGAAGTTCCCCCAAGATTTCTTTACCCTTATACGTAACCACCGTCTGATGGTAATTCCATGGCACTGTAGCAGGATTGGTCATAGGCTTCTGTGGTGCGCGTCCAATAACCACGGGCTCATCCAGCCTTGATGGTTTAATTGTCCCCCGCACCACATAAGCTCCCTTGGGTACGTACATCTGGGCTCCTTTTTTCAGTTCAAATCTCTTTGGAGGGCTCAAAATCAACTGTTTTTCATTGCGGCCTCGTGGAACACAAAGAACACCATCTTTGGAAGGCATTGCCTCCGTTCCTATTTCAGCTTTCTTTTCTGGTTCTAACTTGGTGACTTTGCTCTTCTTTTCCCCTTTATCTTGCTTCGGGGCAACCTTTGGCTTTCTTTCTGCATCAGCAATAGCAATTATGGCCTTTAGTGCCGGATCAAATTCTTTATCTTTGCAGATCATCCCGATTACTGGCCCGTTATTGTGGGCTGGCAGTGGGTTATTCGTCACGTTGGGGACATCCTCATCCCTTAGCACTATCTTTCCTTGTTCTATCAAGTCTTCCACGGCTCTTTTCAAAGTCCAACAGTTTTCTGTATCATGCCCCTCAGCTCCTGAGTGATAAGCGCATCGGACACCCTGCTGATAGGAAGGTGATTCTGGGTTTTGCCTGTTTGGAGGTATGGGCTGCAGCAGACCCATTTGAACAAGCTTCAGAAACAGACTGGAGTAGGGTTCACCGATTGGTGTAAAATTTGGCCTCCTGGGTGGTTCACGAGGACGAAAGTTATTTTGTGGAGGACGGGGGTTATAGTGGTTTTGGTGAGGAGGTTGGTTTCTTTGAAATGGAGCTTGGTTTCTATTGGCTTGTTGTTGCGGTCGTGCAAAAGTTTGAGCATTCATGACCGCGTACGGTTGAGGAACATAGGCCATGTCCTGGTGAGGGTAATAATGTTGAAGGGTTCTTTCTGGGAACATGGGTCTAGGAGCACGGTGTCTTCTTGCACCCGATGCCGCCATGGATGTTTCCTCTTTTTTCTTACCCTTTGCCACTCCTTCAGACCCGCCTTGAATGGCTTGGGAGGTTGCTCTAATAGCTGATTGGCTCAGAATTCTGCCTGTTTTCAATCCATTTTCTACCATTTCACCA
The DNA here is from genome assembly GCF_001879085.1 of Nicotiana attenuata. Classification (NCBI taxonomy): domain Eukaryota; kingdom Viridiplantae; phylum Streptophyta; class Magnoliopsida; order Solanales; family Solanaceae; genus Nicotiana; species Nicotiana attenuata. The sequence continues at coordinate 4,262 of NW_017676168.1, read as the reverse complement.
ATTTTAATAGCTTCTGCAAATGGTTTGCCCATAGCTGACATCATATTTTGGAAATAATGAGCTTCCTGAGCTTGAAGGAACAACGTGACCATTTCGACCTCGTCCATTGGAGGTTTTACCCTTGACACCTATTCATGCCATTTGATTGCATACTCCCTAAAGTTCTCCGAAGACTTCTTTTTCAGATTTGCCAACGAGTTCCGGTCTGGAGCAATGTCTATATTGTACTGAAACTGTCTAACAAAGTCTCTTGCGAGGTCATCCCAGATGTGCCATCGAGAGATATCTTGATCCATATACCACTCGGAGGCAATACCAACCAGACTCTCTCCAAAATAAGCCATGAGTAACTCTTCTTTTCCTCCAGCACCTCGCAACTGATTGCAGTATTTCTTAAGATGAGCAATAGGATCACCATGTCCATCATATTTTTCAAACTTTCGAGTCTTGAATCCCATAGGCAAATGCACGTGAGGGAACATGCATAGATCAGTATACGACACACTCTTCTGCCCACTCAGGCCCTGCATGTTTTTGAGGCTCTACTCCAGGCTTCTCATCCTTTTTGCCATTTCATCCTGTTTGGGAGCTTTGGGAGTCTTTTCCTGTCCCGTTGTGAACTCATATGGAGGTGGTTGGGGGTAAGTATAGGTGGGGTACTGAAGAGGCTCCACTTGAAAAATAGGATTTTGAAAAGTAAAGGGCAAAGGATCAAAAGTAGGCCTAGGTAGTGAAGGCTGTGTGGTGGCCGAGCATGGTGGAGAGGTAAAGATATTGGGGACTGCTACGGATGTGAACACCTGGGGGCGGACCTCAGAAGGTGTTCCCACAAAATGAGCCGACATGGTGGGCTATCCCAATGGGGTATTCGGGTGGCTGATGGGGATATTAAAGGTACCCCCTGATCTAGGGAACAGTTCAGGAAAGCCGGGGATAACACTTGGAGGCTCCCTTCCATTAGTCCATGCATCCCACATCTCCATGACCCGGAGACGTAAGATTCTATTTTCTTCGGCTGCTGCAGACTCGGAGGCCGGGATGCCCGAGATGGGGCTATCCTCGGGGATGGGAACTACTGGCAAGGTCATTTCCGACGACATTTCTACGCTCTCTTTTGATCTGGTAAAATACTGATGTGATGCCAGTTTACCAAAAACCAACCACCGTTTCTATAAAACCTAAGCTGGATATGACAGCAAACGGTTAGTTTGAGGCAAATAACAAATAGGTAATCGCACGTCGAGGCGTGATGCACCTATACAGTTAAATGTGTTTCTATATGTTTTGCAACGGTTGCATGCGTCATACCGGCTTTTCCTTATTCTTTCCTTTTGCCCTTTTCTCTCATTTTTCATTGCCTCTCTTTTCTTTTTTTTATTTTCTCTTTTCTTTTCTTTCATTGTTGCCTTTGCTTTTTACCATGGTTTCTTTCTCTTGGTTTTCTTATTTTCTTTCTCTTTTTTTTCGTTTCTTTTCCTCTCTTGTTTTTTCTTTTATTTTCTTCCCTCTCGTTTTCCTTTTCTCTTAGGGTTACGGTCGAGTCCTATGGAGATTGCCTATGTATCATGACCCCGCATGAATCAGACCAAGCATAGTTCTTGCAAAAAATAAATGTGAAAAGTAAGGAAACAATTTTTGGGAATTTTTGATTTTTCATTAATTTTTATTTCAAAAACAAAACTCTGGCTTTGCGGATACGGCCTTTCAGCACTTCGGGAAAGAAGATTTTAAGGTTGTGCCTGCTAACCATTGAAAATGACCCAAGGTGGTTGTACTTGCAAAAACAGCCTTCCGGCGCCCTTTTGGGGACATTCGGCTTATTTTAAGCAAGAATGACATCACCTGACTTATTTGTGGCAAAAATTAAAATTTTTGTTGTTTTTGGGCTATTTTTTTGAAAAAGGGAAGTTGGACTCGATGGGGGTTGCCTACGTATCCCACACCCTGTGGGAATCAAACTGGCGTAGTTCGGGAAGATTTGTCAAAACCAGATATATTTTGAAAACAAAAATCTTTCTTTGTTTTTTCAAAAATCCGATAGAGTTTCAGTACTATTTGGATATTGGTTTTTTCAAAGAAAGTGATAACCCTCACTTAACCCTAACACTGCTATTTTCTTTAAACTCTCTCCCATTATTTACAAGCCGGTCAACATGCAAAGCCGAGCAAATAAATGCACAAGTAGCACGTAAGATGCATCAGGATGGTCTTCTCATCTCAGGTCACCTGTCCTAGACGGACCCAACCCCTGTGTTGAGTCCCCTAAGTCAAATGCACATGATGCAAATAAACGTTCCTACTAGGGATCCGGCATGAGGCTTTGTTATACTAGGTTTAAGCCCTGGGTTTATTGTTCTAGACAAGGCTTACCCGAGCGGACAACTCGAGCCGGGGGGGGCAGCGTACCGGGGATACAGAAGCTCCGCCGGCTTAGCAACTTATCCGAACCTCGTTCTAAATGGGATACGACTCTAAACAGAAGAGAAGCTACACGAAGTGCACCCTTCTCCATGATGTAGAAGACTCAGAGAGAGGAAGGGAGTCGTAACAATTTATATTACAGTTCACAAAATATCAAAGCGGTAAAACATTTAGCACATATAGCATGAAACATGTAGGAAAATCAGATAAAGCCAATCATAACAGCTATTCTAAGCTCGAATTCTTCGACCCTGAACCGAAATTCTAGGTTCGTATCCCCAGCAGAGTCGCCAGAGCTGTCACACCTCCTTTTTTACACACCTACCCCGAAGGATCGTGTATAAGGGAGTTTTTCCATTTTAAGTGACATTATTCAAAATGGGGTTATTTACTTATTTCAGAGTCGCCACTTGGGATAGGTTTGGCTTTTGGTGTCCCAAGTCACCGGTTTGTCTTGAATCCCAAATCGAGGAAAATTTCGACTTCCCGAATGGAGTCTGCAAGCCAGAAATTCTGAATAAGGAATTTTGTTAACCCGAGGGAAGGTGTTAGGCACCCCCGGATCCCGTGGTTCTAGCTAGGTCACTTAAACTATTATAATTGGCTAAAAATTTGATTTTAATACATGTCATCCTATAGTGCAATTTTAAAAATATTTACCGCTTTTAATTAATTTTTAGGAAATTGAACGTCGTTTAAAATATGTTTTCGGATCACGTCACATGAAATGCACCCGGATCCTCGACACATTTTATTCAACGTTTTAGGATTTGGATTTGGGTCACATGAAATGCACACCCGAATTCAGGAAGGTACGTTTATTAAAGAACGCGCCTAAAGTGACTAACGTGTTATTAACTTTGCGGGAGGCCATGAAGATTCGCTAAATGGCACGTCTCGAATTCTAAGTATTTTAGGCAGTAATTAAAGAGGGCCACGTAGTTTATGAATTTTATTTGGCGCGGCGCACCTCAAATTATTTTAAAGGTCACCCTATAAGGAACTACCTTTTTTTTCTTTTAATGATTGTCTCTAAAAAGAAATCTTAATTAATTAGCCATATTAATTGACTATTATTGGATAGTATTCAAGAAATGCGGGCCTCAAACTCAGGTCCACACTTGAATAAGAGGAGAACCTCTTAATTCAAATATGCTACCTAGCTTGGAAGGCCCAAAAACTTGCATTACCAAATTAAGACCACAATTGTGATTATAGCTCTCAGCATGGAATTTCGAATTTGGCCCAATATAATAGAAGCAAAATCTGTCATTCTATGAGCTGCTACCAGCTCTGGGCCTCAACGCAGGCCCAATCAGTGAGATGGGTGAGACTGGAGTGGGGCCATGCCTTAGTGATACTGAGGCCCAAACGGATTCAGTGATTGGGGATAACAAAGAGAGGGAAAATTCAAATCCAGTTGGTCCAATAACTATTAAATTAATTTTTTCTAAATTTTTACTCTGATTTGCATTAACGAAATCCTACAAATATTCGAAGAAGTTGATAACTGAACTATTTATATTGAAATGCTACTTTGATTCCAAAATGAAAGTGTGAAAACTGAACTACTATAACTTAGGCCCAAACTGAACTACAAATTTACTCCCGAATTAATCTAATAACCAGACTAACGTTTACTACACTATAGTTAGTACTACATTTATAAAACTCATACAAGTCTGACATATTTCAACAGTCTAATACAAACAATCACAATGTAGTGATGAACTAATCTCTAGCGTAACAGTCACAATATCATAATTCTAGGCAGTCCTTAGTTGATTAAACACGAAAAATATAGCAAAGTTCTGAATCTAGCTAAATACAGTATGAGATTA
>NW_017676167.1:45654-50464 GCF_001879085.1 Nicotiana attenuata | reverse complement strand
CGGCTGAGGCCTGCCCTTCGAGCTTCCATTTGATAGTCCCCGAGGCATTCAGCTGCTTGGATTGCCTTGGGAAGGGAATCTACCCTTTGTCTCTGTAGCTCCACGCGGGCATAAGGTTTCAACCCTTCCATGAAGGTGAAGAGTTTGTCCTTATCCCCCATGTCGCGTATGCTGAGCATGAGTGCGGAGAATTCTCGCACGTAGTCCCGCACTGATTTTGTTTAGCGGAGCTCCCGTAGTTTTCTCCTTGCATTATATTCAACATTCTCGGGGAAGAACTGCAGGCGTATAGCTGCCTTCAGTTCGGCCCATGTGTCGAGAGTATCTTCACCGGCCTTGATGGCTTCGTACTTCACACGCCACCAGAGTTTAGCATCACCCTGAAGATACATGGCAGCAGTTGCACCTTCTTAGCTTCCTCCAGATCCCCAACAGCATCGAAATACTGTTCGACGTCAAAGATGAAGTTTTCCACTTCCTTGGCATTCCTAGCTCCACTGTATGGCTTTGGCTCAGGAATTTTCAGCTTCATTGTCGCGGAAGCGGAGTTCACAGCACCTCCGATTTGGTTTCCACCTCCTCGGAGTAGGCCTTGTAAAGCAGAGTTGACAACATTGAGTTGGTCTGTCAATTTGTCAATGGTTTGTTGCATGGCAGTCACCTTTTCTGCCTCTTGTGCCCTGTGGGCTAAATCCTCGGTGCGCTCCTGTTGGAGCCCCTCGAATTTGTCAAAGATTTCGGCTGCCTCTGTGGCTGCCGTCTGCCGGTCTCCCTCGGAGTCGCGACTGATGTTTTCAACGTCAACTTCGACCTGAAGCACCCTGCGGTCCAGGTCGTCCAACCTTTGCAGTAGGCTGGTTCTTAGTTCAGGCACCGTATCCATAATAGGCCGCCATACCTCAACCGTCCCTTCGAGGGCCGCAATGCGGTCCCCATGATTCACCATGGTCAGAAATGGTGGTATGTCAATACGTTCCCTCGTCCGATGTCGAGCCTAGGCTCTGATACCAACTGATACGCGGCGCCTTCCTGAGATTCCTTGGAAGGGCGACGTACGGCTAGGCAACTGATGTCAGTGCAGTTGTTGTCCGCCAACTGAGGTCCCCTCCGTACGCTAGACGAGATTGTCAGTGCCGTACGGGAAAACCAATATCAAGAGCAATTGAGAGAACAGAAATGAGAATTCAGAATGAAAGAAAGCTTGATTGCATTAATGAAAGCTATTACAGAAAAGCAACGCGGTGTCGAGGGGGAGAGACACCAGTACAGAGAATTACTTGCTTGCTAGAAAGTTTTGATTGCTTGATCCCCCCTAATAGTACTTAAAAAAAATAATCCAAAGTTACAGGAGTAGACTTGATTAAGCTAGAGAAACATAATGGAAGTACATGAAATAAAACTACTCTATATTTACAATGAAAATGACTTAGTCTTCTATAAGGCAGCAGCAGGTCCGTTGTCAGCAGCAGTGTCTTTGGCATCACGGTCTGCGCGCGCGAGGGATATCGGTGGGGCGACAGAGGCACCTGCGCGCTTGTCACTTGGCGCGGCCAAGACCACGGGGCCGTCCGTGGCGCTAGGCATTGGGAGGTTTGCTAGGACGCCACGGGGCGCGCCCAAGGGGTCATGGGGCATTGCTGGAAAGCCGCCCATGACAGTAAGTATATGATGAAACTAATAGTCTGTTTGATCAAGCTTCTCCAATTCTAGAAGTGTTCTTTTTTTTATTAAAAAAAGTGTTTTTTTCAAAGTTGAAGTGTTTGGCAAATCTTAGGAAGAAAAAAAAGTACTTTTGATGAGAAGCAAAGGCAGTTTTGGAGAAGCAGCAAAAAGTAGCTTTTGTTTCTCTCCAAAAGCACTTTTGAAAAAAATACACTTAGAATCAATTTTTAAAAGCTTGGCCAAACACTAATTGCTGCTCAGAAGTGCTTTTTAATTTAACTAGTATCTATAAACGTGCGTTGCACGTTAATAATGACACGTGATGATTTAAACATTTATTTATATGAAGGAATAAAAAATTTATTAATGAGAGAAATTTCATGTATAACAATACAACAGTCATTTAAATGGTGAAAAATATTATTACATTAGCATAATACATGAATTTAAAATAAAAGGACATCATCAAAATTTACACAAATGATCAATTTTTTCATGTTAGTTAAATAATTATTATTATAGTTTAAAAGTATTTAAAAATTGTATCTTAACGAATACTTCTTTGTGGACAATATTTTTTTGTGTATGTTTCCTCCTAATGCTTTGGTTGCTCTGCCTTAACCAAAACTCTTGTTGTAGATCTCGATATCACTCTTGAAAGTGCAATACAGCTGTTCGTGCAAGAAAACATATGCGGTAAAAGTAGTTCAATATTTAGGATGTTTGTTCTTGTGCTTTATTTGTTATACTTGCAAAACATAAACATACTAAAAATTATTTTCACACAAATTTAAAAGGATATTCCTTAGTTTCGGAAGATAAAAGTTGAATTCACGGATAAGAATATACTTAGAAGCACATTGACCAGTATCATAATTTTTGCATGTATGATGTTATTGTCAAAACTTCTTCATATATACCATATGTGCTATTACATAAGCTATTCGGTGTATCTATTTCAGTAGCATGACTGGCATATTTTTTTTTCAAAATTAACCTATATACAATGGAAGATCAATTTTAACATAGTCTATTATATATACGGTAACACTAACATACGTAAGAAATAATAAACTTGACAACAAATATGTATGGTAGAAGGACATTTGGTATTAAAGTATTTAAGTATTCTTCTTGGTAGTAATTATTGGTATCATTTTCTGCTGACTCAAAAACTGTAAAATATTTTAATTTTATTATAAAATTTTGCAATCATTTGATCAACATATTCATTTCTGCTAGTTGAGGCAGAAGTATAACTTTGGCAAGCTAGCTTTTACAATCTCTGCTTTTGTCGATTTTGGAACTACTGATAGTACTTAACAGAAATCACCTCCCAGACCATTAATTTTTCAACAAACGGTTCATTAATAAGAACTCCAGACAGTTATTTTGATCGTCAGATACTTTGTCATAAGTGCTTCATCCCATATTATCAATTTTGGCTTCCTTATAAATTTAGCACCATCGCTCTTCTTTGATATTTTTGTGATGATTATTTAACCTGTTTGAAGAGGTATATCAAATCTAAAGTGGATGGCCTCACAAGTAAATCGTTATTGGTACACCACTTGCTATTATTGCTAACAGTGTAATGCCTCTTGATATGTTATTTGCATATAATGCATGACATAGAAATATTATTTCGGTTCTGTCGGAGGCATCTACAAAAAATAATATCGTTATTCCAGAGTTGACTCTTTATAATATAGTCTTGAAAGTTTGTTCTTGATTTGGGTTTAACTTTGAATGTGCTTCCTCAATCACTTGTATAGCACTTTGATTCTTAATAATACACTAACCTTTTTACTTTGTGTTCTAACACTCTTTTTATGGAATAAATTTATATATCCTAAGATTTTTTTTAACTTGAATAAGAATTTTATCATATGATTAATTAAAAAAAATGAATTGGATTCTCTTTCTAAATAATTAATTAAAATATTTAATTATTTGGTTTTAACATAAAAATAATTTATTCTATGTTGATTCAAATCTAATATTAGTTCATCTCTTATTTTGAATATTTAATATTAATTATAATTTTTTCCACTATAAATTTTTTTTCAAGAGTAAAAGATTGATATGACATTTTACTTTTAGATCTTTATGTTTGTAGAATCATTAGTGGTATTGACTCTTACCAACCATTTTTTTTCTTCCTCACATATTTATATTCTTAAATATTTTCTTAGTTATTATTTAATAATTGGGTATTTTTCAATATTACACGAAAAATTAATTAAAAAACTATTATCTGAGTATGAAAATAGTTCAAATATAATATAAAAATACATTATCGTGGGGGTATTTTTTTTTTCTCAATTTCAACTCTTTATGCAGTCCATTTAATATTATTTTTTCTGTTATTGGACATTATGGAGTGGTAATGTATTGCCAATACGGAGTATTCTTACGAAATTGATTTTATCAAACCTTCCTACATATTTTTAGTAAGAAATTTAACAGACACAATTTTATTAATTTTAAAATCTTAAATATTAAAAATTAGCAAAAAAGGTATTGTTGTCCAAAAAATAGGTTATTGCAGTTATGTCATTTCCCTGTGAGTTCTTTCCGTTAATATTTTATGCTATATATTAATATTGTATTTATGCTTTTCTAATAAAATAGACTCTCCTTTTTCTAAATAGATTTGGACTATATAATACATTTCCAAATTAAATTAGTAATAGGACATTATAATACGTTTTCGAATTAAATTAGTAATAGAAATTTTAAGAAGTATATCCTAAAAGTAATATGAATGCATGACTAAAGATATTTACTTGTTCAATTTTATATGAATTAGACCGCCCGAAAGTAATTGTACTAATAGATTCCTAAAGGTAATAATGTAGAATTCCTAATGCGTAGTATTATGTACTAAAACTAATACGATTATAAGGCTAATATCTAGAATTCCGATTATGTCCTTTTTATTATAAGTTGTTATGCTTAATATTATAAGGTTATTTTTGTAAACCGAGATTGTATTCATGCTTGTAGTCCTAAAACTAATAGGATTATAAGGCTAATATCTAGAATTCCGACTATGTGCTTTTATTATAAGTTATTATGCTTAATATTATAAGATTCATTTTGTAAACCGACACTGTATTCATGCTTTTATAATAATATAGATATA
>NW_017676167.1:15970-44927 GCF_001879085.1 Nicotiana attenuata | reverse complement strand
CCCCCCCCCCCCCCTTTTTTTTTTTTTTAGAGAGGAATGATAAAATACAAGTTATCCATTTATATCAAACTTTCTACTTTTAAAAATTGTTTTACCAATCATATTTTTTCCAGTAAGCAGCTACAGGATCACGATGAGCGCCAAGGTAGAAGCCATCCTCTTGTACTCTCCAATAACATTCATTTCTGTTACGGCTTACCTCTCCACATTCATCACCTATACCATAATTATAAACATCAAACATTTTCTCTTTAGAATTCCACCAAAAATGACAATAGAATGTTGTTTCCCCAATAAACTTCCTTTTAAATGTAAAATAAAACTCGTCGTTTGGATTAAGGTCTTAGCCTTAACCCGACACAAGAGGGGCCCTGTAGGATAGTGGGCTTAGTCAGCCCAACATAGGTTGTTAACCAAAAAGGAGAAGTTCCCGTGAAAACAGAAAAAGACCTCCCCCTTTACCCCCCTTACGTATCCTAAATCGTCGTCACGAGATTGACAATGAATTTTCAAAGGTTTGGAATTCTTGGGTAGGGCATTGATAATGTAGATATCAACTCTAGGGTTAAACCATGAACATCCAACAAGAACGAGGTTTAGTAAAAAGATGAGTGAAAAAGAAAGGGTTTTGGTCTTGAAATTATTCATATTTGACCCTTGAAATGGTTATTTTAATTTGGCTTTGTGCTTTGTTTGAAATTCTAAAGAGGTTCATGCTACGTATATATATGCATCTGAAATAACTAATATCGTTTACTTTCTTAGATTTTTTTTCAAATTAGATAATATCATAATTTATGTTCTCCGTGCTTTAGTTAGATAAACGATTGGACCTTCATTATACTTTCTTACCCTTTTATCAGAAATGCAATAGAATATTCTGTTTATTATTCCGTTTGTCTTTTAAATTTATTGCTTTTTACTGGAAAATAGTTAATTAGGATAAACCTTCTTTCTCTTCCATAGTTTCATAGGTAAGAAACTACACGCCTATAGGAATAAAAAGGAAATGATAACAAAAAAGACCCTATGGTTGTCTATATTGTTGGACGTTTTAATAGGACAAGATACACAAAATTGGCTAGTCGGCTAAAAATAATTTCATCTGCAAGTCTAATAAAAAAAAATATATAGATTATGTATAAAACATATATATTATACATAAATATATTTAAAAAAAATATTTTATTGGCTATTATTTTTTAAAGCGATTATACAATGTATTTTTCAGTTTATTACATATGCCACCAGGGTCAAAAGAAGTAAAAGTATTTTGCTGCGCTCACACTTGTATGTCCCAAGTTGACTACAAACCACCACAATACTATATAGTAATTCAGAAATAACATGTAAATAGCGACAAGAACTAAGAAATAATGAAGATTTTGGTGCCTGAATAAACCGGAGGTACCAATGCAAGAGCTGGTCCGGGTAAAGAAATAAATTGTTGGGCAGGCATTGAAAAAACTACAATTATTAGGGAAGGTACTGAATATTAATTTACTACATATAGGTAATAGGCCTAAAGGGCTGGCATTGCGACTTAGTGAATTTTCAACATGATCGGTATTAATATGGAAAATTGGTACGCATAGCTATGACATATTCTTTAGCTAAAAAAAAAACAAGCAGCAAGGGTTGGCTGAGTTGGTTGGATAAGTAGTTTCCCACATGAGAGATGTGGGATCAATTCCCCCTCACCAGCAACCTCCCGAGTCAGAGGCCAAAAGATTTAAATCGCAACTAACTCGGATCTAAACTTTTTAAGGGCCTGTTTGGACCAATGTGTAATTGCTAGCTAGGTTGCCCTAGTAACTGCACAATCAAGTGATTGAACACTATGCTAATTACAATGACTTATTTGTTACTCATAATATAATTACAATGTAATTCTTAGTATCATGTTTGATTGCAAAATAGCTTGATATTATTTTTAAATAAGAGCAAATTATAAGAAATTAAACTTTTGTTTTCAGATAAACATGTAAATAAGTTTTAATTTGTGACATATATATGTATATATAAGACATATTAAAAAATAAAATAAAATATATTTTTTTGAAAATGCATCTGGTAATTGCACCAAGTAACTACCACTATTTTTTTTTGCCTAGTCCCCTTTGATAATAGGAAAATGTAATTACTCTACCAAATGACACCCAAATCTAGGCTGGCTAATAGATTACTGACAAATCAAACAGGTCAAACTATATAATTACACCAAATTGCAACCAAATCTAATCACATAGTGACTTTCCAAACCCATCTTAATAGGTGTTTGGATTGGGTATGGTTGAAATTCATTGAAAAAACTAAACAAAGCTATATATAAAATTTTAGAAAAATTGAAGGTAATTTTGGATTGGTGTAGAACTAGATTTCAAAATTGAAATCAGATCTGGAACATATCACCTTGATATTGTATATCACATGTGTATGTTATGTATATTACTGTATGTTATAAGTAGAATTTTATGACTATACACGGATATACATAATACTAGATAATCTTGTCCATGCTTCGCATGGGCCCAACAACTTGCAGTCTAGATGATTTTGTTCGTCCTCTAACAATTTTTCTCTAACTTGCGTCTGCAACCTTGAAGCTTTGAATTAATTGAGGCAAAAATAGCACAAGTGTGTGGCCTTAATATACTGAATCATAAATGAAACCAATACAACAACAAATAAAAGATAAAATAGGATACAACACAATTTGTTTTATCAATTGAATCGTGTCTACAAAAAAAGAATGAACGAAAGGATTAAATTCATCATTACCGGTGGAAAGATGAGCATTTTATAATACAGAAGCCACTCAAGAATGGAATCTTGTTGAAATAGGTTATCTCATTCATAAAAACTTTGTGGACTCAAATTGATTTTATCAGATATCCATTCTAAAGGAATTGCCTGATTCTCCTTGTTCCTTTCTGTTCGGGCACCAACACAGTGCCATGATTTGTTCTCTAGCTTTGGTACTTCTGATTGAAGAGTTGATGACATTCTAGCATTTGTATCTTTGTAAATGGATGGCAAGCTCTCTTGAGATTTGCAAAATAGATAAAATGAGCTAGTGTTCAGCGACAAACATGAATTTTTAGATCAACGGTTAATATAATTCTACTAATTAGCTCCAACTTTAAGTGTATCTGCGATTGCTATGATTTTTTGAAACTAAGAGAAGTCCATCCAGATGCCTGACAATAAGGCTCTTCTTTAGCTCTCAATCCAATCCAATCAAATATCATAGTCAAGACTAATCTGCTCCTGCTTTTACAATTTGACATTTAAATATCCGGAAAGAACAAGATAGCCAAGTCTAAACCTTTCCTCTCCTCTTCAAAAGTATGGCAAATGATTTCCAATAAATAGTCTGTTCCAAGCTACTGTTATCTTCAAGTCCACTTAGGTGATATTGGATATGGATCAAGCCAATTTTTTCTTAATTTTGCCAATCCAAACAGGAACTGTAGCTTGACAGTTTTCCTAACAATGCGTCGATGTGCCATGAAATCTCCCTAACTTGTGAACCATGATGCATTCTGCCTATAAAAATAAATACACTTTGCGAGCTAAATACGTATGATGAAAACTTTTGAGGATGAAAAAAGTCGCAGTTTTCCTATTATGACAGCGTCAACCTGCAAAAATAATTATAAGGTTCCAAAGCCAATTTGAGAGATCAAAGGCTACAAAAATATTATTTACTTGCTCGGAAAAACGTGGAACACAAAGTAGAAGCACAAAAAGGATACCAGTATGAAACAAAATATAATCTTCAAAAATTTAACACATGTAAAAGTTAAATCACTTTGAGTTCTTTCATAAGAAGTTTGGACAAAAAGATAACAATATATTTAAGTGCCTCATAAGATTCTTATAAGTGTTTCCTGTGATAACACGCCCTTTTGAATAGCATACTTACTCTTATACTACAGTCATGTAAAACAAATCATTGCATTACCTATTCATGCATATAACAGGTTTTCTATGCATTTAAGAACTTAGGCATCTTCTATTTGCAGCGTAATTCTTTTTGGTGTATATACTAATCAAACTTTTTCTTTCATTAAATGAAAACAAACCAAAGTGCTATACAATCTAAATCCAAATATCATTTTAAAAGACAGACAAATATCACCGCAGAATTTCTCCTCTATTGCCGGTTCAACCAGGCAAAGATACTCTCTTGAGAACCGAACGACAATTCCTGCATAGAACATAACATCATAGTCATCTATAGATGTTATTATTATACATATAAAACAATTATCATTAGCACCTGCAAAGATGAAACTTACTGCAAGTTGGAAATCTGGAGGAATATCTAATTCCAAATTATCCAATTCCGAAATTCCATAGGTGGTGTTACCATTTCCTTGTGATAAATGGCAAGTGTAATGAGTGTAGTCAGTAGAAGAGCCAAGATTTTGTCCAAAACTATCGAGATAAAAAGAAAGAAGTTCATCACACAACAGAGAATTATCAACATCATTTGCGTCAGCTCCTTGTGATTCTCTAGCCAAAGTCGGGATGAACTCATCAATAAATTTGTGTTGCTCGGAATTTTCCACCTCGCACTTTTCTTCCAATACTCCAAGAGCTCCACATCAGATGAATAAACATCACACCAACAGGTAGATCAGGCCATCCCTGAGAAACATGAATCAGTAAGCAGTAAAATGTTAAAGCAAATTTGAAGAACTAATTTATGAATTATGATACATGTATTTGCTGGCGTAATTTGGAGCTAAGGGAAAAAGGAACACACTTTACTGCAGGGACACTTACCTAATCATGGAAAGGAAAAGCAGGATCCACCATATGATGTGTTAAATGTCAAATGATCCTTCTTAACTTGTCTTGCAAAATACAAACTAAAGAGAAACTTCACCTATGAAACCAGTATAAACAAGATAGCGAAAGAAATTCATGTCAATCCCGATTAGAAATAACTATTTTAATCCATGAGAACTCTGAGTGTCCCAAAAAGGAAAACCCAATGAGGCCCAAAAAAAAGGAAATAACACCTTCAAATAAAAAGCCCTAATTTCTAATCCAAATCAAATAGTGAAACAGGACAAGGTCAGTCGCACTTCTTCTGTAATACGCAAACACCTAGCCAATCGGCACGATTACCTTGATGGAACGAAGCTAAAGCAGGGAAAAACCACAGCCGAAACCTCATTGGGAAGAGACAACAGAGAGTTTCCGTAGAAGAAGTTCTAAAATCTCCGTAAGTTAGTGCTTTCTGTGCGTTGTTATCTTACAGACAGCGTAGTCAGCCAACTTTAGCTACGTGTTGCTGTACAGAAGCGCAGGAAAATTTCTCGTAGCACAAAAGGTGGATGAAAATACCTAACTGCCCTCATGTCGGCAAGCAGAGATGTCGACGGTCTCCTGCCTGCTTTAGGGCTCTTCTATAAAGTAGAAATATACATGGAAGACGTACACTAATATATTGGCGGATACATTAATATACAAAAAAATATATGCAGATATACATCGAATAAAGACCTGTTCACGCGTTGTCTACCGCACCACCTCCACAATAAAATCACCATAGCAACCAGTTGTACCACCAAACTTAAGATTCAACCTCTCTAATATATAATCAGAAAACACCCTCAATCTCACATGTTCTTCCACCGACTACATGGTCAAGGATCATCTGATATATATGATATACAGGAGATACAACGGGATATATACTGAGATATATTGATATAGTCACTTTGAAGATATATATCATGTATATCATAGACTTTTTTTTTTGGTTAAATGAGGCAGCTATAGGGTAAAAGCGACAATGTCTATTAATGAAAAAGTGGAAGAAGAGAAAGATGGAGAAGATGAAGTGTGGTAGTAGATCGCGGGCGGCGTTGACGCGCGATGGAGGAGAATAGGGTTCTTCATAGGATTCTGATGAAAGAAGAGTCAAATATATTTTACCAAAAGTTTTAGAGAATTGGTCAAACCAGGCCAATATTAGGAAGTAGGGCTGTTCAAAACCGAATCGTAATCGTTAATCGAACCGAACCGATGGCTTATTGGCTTATTGGTATCAGGTTATTGGGATAATGGATGGTGAACAGATTAAGATTTTATCATTAGTGACTTAACGGTTTGGGGGCGAATTAGTCAATTTTCTTTTCGGATAAACCGTTAACCCGTTAAGAATTTTTATATTTACACTTTTACCTTCATAGAGTATTCAAAAAATTTGTTCCAGAGTAATAGATCCCACAGTATACTATGTACATGTTGGATATGAGAACAACATATACATTAGAACAGAGAAAGTGCAGCAAGATGCTATGATAATGTCACGATCCGAAATCCCCACATTGTGATGGCGCCTAACATTTCACTTGCTAGGCAAGCCAACGTTAGAACATTTTTATCCATTTTTAACAGTTTAAAATTACTTAATGAGAAAGAACTGAAACTACAACAACAATCCAAAGTAATAATGCGGAAGCTAAAACAGCCAAACGTCTGATACATCCGTGGACCAAGAAAATCCTTCTGGGTCAACCTGGTCAATGGGACTGCTATAGATGAAAACCCCTCCACAAACCGATGGTAATATCCCGCCAAACCCAAGAAACTCCGGATCTCCGTAGCTGAAGTGGGTCTAGGCCAGTTCTGAACTGTCTCAATCTTCTTAGGATCCACCTGAATGCCCTCTACCGATACTACGTGCCCCAAGAAAGCAACCGAGTCCGACCAAAACTCGCATTTTGAAAATTTAGCATATAACTAACTGTCTCTCAAAGTCTGAAGTACAATCCACAGATGTTGCTCATGCTCCTCTTGGCTACGGAAGTAAATCAAGATATCATCAACAAACATAATCACAAAGGAACCCAAATAGGGCTTGAACACTCGGTTCATCAAATCTATAAATGCTGCTGGGGCATTTGTCAGCCCAAATGACATCACTAGAAACACATAATGCCCATACCGAGTCTGAAAGATGTCTTAGGGAAATCGGATGCCCTAATCCTCAACTGATGGTAGCCATACCTCAAATCAATCTTTGAAAACACTTTGGGACCCTGAAGTTGATCAAATAAGTCATCAATCATCGGCAATGGATACTTGTTCTTGATGGTGACTTTGTTCCATTGCCGGTAATCTATGCACATTCTCATTGATCCATCCTTCTTCTTCACGAACAACACAGACACACCCCAGGGCGAGACACTAGGTCTAATGAAGCCCTTATCAAGTAAATCTTGTAACTGTTCCTTCAATTCTTTCAACTCTGGCGGGGCCATACGGTATGGCGGAATAGAAATAGGTTGAGTGCCCGGAGCCAAGTCAATACAGATGTCGGGTGGAATCCCCGACAAGTATGCAGGAAACACCTCTGGAAACTCACGAACACCTGGTACTGAATCCATGGAAGGAACCTCCGCACAGGAATCGCTGACATAAGCCAAATAAGCTAGACATCCCTTCTCGACCATATGCCGAGCCTTCACATAAGAGATAACCCTGCTGGCAGAATGTCCTGGAGTCTCTCTCCACTCTAATTGTGGCAACCCCGGCAAGGCTAAGGTCACCGTCTTGGCGTGACGATCCAATATAGCATGATAAGGTGACAGTCAATCCATACCCAAGATAACATCAAAGTCTACCATATTTAGAAGTAGGATATCTATGCTAGTCTCAAGACCCCCAATGGTGACCACAGACGAATGATAAACATGATCTACGACAATAGAATCTCCCACAGGTGTGGACACATACACAGGAGCACTCAAAGAATCACAAGGCACAACCAGATATAAAGGGAAATAGGATGACACGTAGGAATAAGTAGAGCCCGGATCAAATAGAACTGAAGCATCTCTATGGCAAACTGGAACAATACCTGTGATAACAGCGTCTGATGACTCAGCCTCAGGCTTGGCTGGGAAAGCATAACATCGAGGCGGGGACCCACCACTCAGAACTACATTCCTATGACGGCCTCTAGCTGGCTGGCCTCCACCTCTAGCAGCCTGACCTCCACCTCTAGCGGCTTGACCTCCACCTCTAACGGCCTGACCCCACCTCTGGCTGCCTGATCCCTGCCTCTAGCTGGCTAAGAGGGCGGTGGTGCAACCGGTGCCGCAATCATGGCACGAGAACTCTGCTGTGGAGTGCCGCCTAATAATCTCGGACAAGTCCTCCTGATATGCCCAAAACCACAACACTCAAAACAACCATCCTGGTGCTGTGGCAGCGGAAACTGAGACTGACCTGAATGGGCTGGATAACCATGGTGATAACTCTGGATAAGAGGTGCACTAATAGGAGCTGATGGTGCACTATATGTTGGCTGCGCAGAATGAGGCACATAAGGACCACGACTCCCTAAAGCACTGTGGGATGCTTGAAGCGCTGGCTGAAATGGCCTGGGAGGATGGCCCCTACCAAAAGTACCCTTGCCTCCAGATGAGGCACCACTGAAACCACCGGAATGACGAGGCCTCTTATCAGACCCCTATCCTCTCTTATGTGAAAGAACATCGTCAATCCGCTTGGAGACATTAGCAGCCGTTTGAAAAAAAATCTCACCCCAGTCTCCTTGGCCATCTGAAGCTTGATAAGGTGAGCGAGTCCCTCAATAAACCTCCTCACCCTCTCTCTCTGTCTCTGTAGGAAGCATAAGAATAGCATAACGGGCTAGATCCACAAAAACGGGTCTCATACTGAGTGACTAACATACTGCCCTTTTGGAGACACTAAAAGTGCCTACGGTAACTCTCTATCAGTGTGATAGAAAGGAACTTCTCAAGAAGTAGCTAAGAGAATTGATCCTAAGTAAAAGCAGGCGACTCTGGTAGATACATAATCCTTCCACCATCTCTTGGCAGAACCCGTCATCTGAAACACAGCAAAATCGACCCCATTGGTCTCAACTATACCCATGTTCCGCAGCACCTCATGGCAGCAGTCAAGATAATCCTATGGGTCCTCAGAAGGTGATCCACTGAAGTGGTCTGGGAAGAGCTTGGTAAACTTGTCCAATCTCAATAAACCCTTAGAAGACATGGCATGCCCATCACCTGCCTGTGCCACAACAACTGGCTGAACTACCCCAACTAGCGGGGCTATTGGAGTCTGATACTAGGGAGCCATCTGCTCCAGAGTGTGAGTAGCGGGATTCTGTGCTCCTCCCCCAGCCTGAGAGACGGCTCGTGCCATAGGAAATGTACCGGTGTGGGCTACACTCTCCATAAGGCCAACCAAATGGACCAGAGCGTCCTGAAGCACTGGGGTGGCGATGAACCCCCCCTCCCCGGGACCTGTGCCGGCCCAACAGGTATAGTTTGAGCTGGAACCTCCTCATCAAAATCTACCCGAGGCTCCACTGTTGGTGCTGTTGCTCGAGCTCTAGGCTGAGCTCTGCCCCTGCCTCGGCCTCTGGCGCGACCTCAGCCTCAACCTTTTCCCCTAGTAGGAGCATCCACTGGGGGCTCCGGCTGTTGTCCAGTTGAAGATGCGGTGCGTGTTCTCGCCATCTGCGAGAGATCAAGAATAGAAGATATCAATCTTTGATGGTATAATAAATCGCACCACAGAGAAGAATAGAAGTGAACTTGTTCCTAACTCCATAGCCTATAGAAGATAAATACAGACGTCTCCGTACCGATCCTCCAGACTCTACTAAGTTTGCTCATGACTCGTGAGACCTATGCAACCTAGTGCCTTGATACCAACTTGTCACGATCCAGAATTCCCACCGTCGGGACCGTGATCCCCCTAATATTTAACTTGCTAGGCAAGCCAACGTTAGAATATTTTTATCCATTTTAACAGTTTAAAATTACTTAATGAGAAAGAACTGAAACTACAGCAATAATCCAGAGTAATAATGCGCAAGATAAAACAGCCAAACGTCTGATACATCTCTGGACCCGGTGTCACAAGTGCACGAGCTACTAGAATAGTACAAACAAGGGTCTAAAATAACATAAAGCTGTCTGAAATGAGAGTACACAGCCAAATAAAAAGGGAAGGGGACTCCAGGAGCTGCGGGCGTTGAGTAGCTGTACCTCAAGTCTCCACAAGCTGTCCAATCTGAGCACGCTAATAACCGCCGCTGGGACCGACTCCAAAATCTGCACAAGAAGTGCAGAGTGTAGTATGAGTACCACCGACCCCATGTATTCTGTAAGTGGCGAGCCTAACCTCGACGAAGTAGTGACAAGGCTAAGGTAGTCACTTACACTACAACCTGTACACAGTATATAATAAAGACAGAAAAGGAAATACGAAACAAAATAGGACAGTCAACTAAAGATAATAGCTACAACCTCAAGAAATAAGCCAGTGACGATCATAGTTACCAATCCTTAGAGTTTCAAGTGAAAATACCGAAAACCAACACAACTCAAGAAATAGAAACACATAGGTTGTTGCGGCGCGCAACCCGATCCCACCATATAACAATATCAGTACCATAATTCACCCTTATTTCACCGTGACAATCCACCCTTATTCCGCCTGTTGCGGCGTGCAACATGATCCCACCGTATCAGTACAAGTTCACCGTTATTCCACCATATCAGTCCCCCTTATTTTACCTGTTACGGCATCCAACCCGACTCTACCATATCAGTACCAAATACTCATTGTACACAATCAAATCAATAATTCAAATCACAATAACCTTTACGACCAATAAATACCAAGCTGAACCCAAAAGGGAACCTTGCAACATGGGAATTCACATTGTAATACTATACAGCAAGTCAAGTCCGGTAAATGACAATTAGAAGGTCCAAGTAAGTCCGTTAAGGTAAGTAGCAGTGAATCATGAAAATATGAAAGGATCTAACATTATTAACCGAAGGAAACATTGATTAACTGGTAGCAAATAAGCATGGAAGACATTTAAAGCATATAACATTTAAGACAGGGAAGGAAATAATTAAGGAAAAGCGAAAAATCAGGGAAAACAAGTAAGTCAGCGGCGTATAAGCACTCGTCACCTCACATATACGCCGCAACACATAAAATTCACATAGCACATAGTCCGAGGGTTCCTAATTCCCTCAAGTCAAGGTTAACCTCAACACTTACCTCACTCAGCAGTATATCTCACTCCAGGAGACTCCACGCATTCGTGAAGGTATAGCGCGCCTAACCTCCGCGTTCGCGAGGCTGGACTCGCATTTGCATAGAGTCACCCCAGATTCCCTACCCCCACCTCAATACACTACGCATTCGCGTGTGACTGGCCGTGTTCGTGTAGAGCGTGCCCCCAGTGCTCCACGTTCATGACCAGTGTCTCGCGTTCACATAGAAGAAAAACCCACCCAACCCAGTTCACTCTTCGCGATCGCGGGAGTACCTTCGCGATCCCGAAGAAGGAAACCAGATGACAGCTGAAGCTGAGGAAAACACCAGATTTTCTAAGTCTAAAACCATCCATAGCCTATTCGAAATTCACCCAAACCCTCGGGGCTCCAAACCAATTATGCACACAAGTCCAAAAACCTCATATGAACTAGCTCGCGCAATCAAAACGCCTAGAATTACGAATCAAACACCAAATCAAATGAGATTTTCAAGAAAACTTTAAAACTTCTATGTTAACAACCGAACGTCCGAATCACGTCAAACCAACTCCGTTTCTCACCAAATTTGATAGACAAGTCATAAATATAGTAGTGGACCTGTACCGGGCTCCGAAACCAAAATACGGAGCCGGCATCAACAAAATCAAACGTCGATCAATTCTTAAAAATCATTATACCTTTAAACTTTCAATTTTTGAAAAAAAATTAATAACTCGAGCTAGGGACCTCCGAATTTGATTTCGGGCATATGCCCAGGTCCCAAATCACAATACGGACCCATCGGGACCGTCAAAATACGGATCTGGGTTCGTTTTCTCAAAACATTGACCGAAGTCAACTCAAATAGATTTTTGAAGCAATATCGAAAAAAGCTTAAAGAAGCTATTGGAGGCTTCGAAATACAGAATTAGGTTGTAAAACTCTAGATGACCTATCAGGTCATCACAAATAAAAAAAATGGCCAATGGGAAGTGATCGCACCCCTTTTCTTCTCTGCTCCATTCTTGTTATTTGGCTTGATAATTAAGGTTGCTGCTTCATTTGGGTGCGGTGATTGAGATAGTCTTATATCCAACATGTACATAATATATTGTGGGATTAATTGTCTTGTGCAGAGAAAGTGCCTCGAATATACATTAGAACAACATATGATCGAGTTGTGAAGCTATAGCAACATGATGCTATGATCAAAAAATTTCTATTTAGTTTAGCCGATAAACTGCCAGATAACCGCCGATAATTGTTAATTCGATACCAATCTGCCCATTGTCTTATTGGATGGCTAGCGGATTACTACATTTATAATCCGATAACCGATAAGCCAAACCGTTAAACGTAATTATCCGCCCGCTCCGCCCGATAAGCACCCTTAATAGGAAGTTAGGCTACTTCTTGCCATTAAGTGGACTGAATTTTTTAACTTATATGCCAAATTCTCTATTAATGCAGACTAGTCGGGGCTCTAAAATGGAGATTGTATACATGATAGAAAACCTAATAAAAAAGGGATTTTTACCTTCCTATACACTATTTGAAACTTTATTACCATCCCTACTCAAGTTTCAATTTAATTACATAGGCATATACAATTTACCAATTATATACACTTTAGGAATTAAATGAGTATTCCTTTATATTATGAATTGAATAAGGAATCAATTATTTCTCATCCTTATTCTCTTTCCCTCATGCTCTCTCTCTCTCTCTCATGCGCTCTGTCTCTCTCTATTTCTCAATCTCTCATTCTCTGTTCTTTCCTCAATTTTTCTTCCTCTGATGTCCTCTATTTTTTATCCTTTAATGTTGTATAAATTTTAATAGAATTCATCAACAGATTTCAATCGTTTTACTATAGAGTTTTAACTTAGCAATTTCCTTTCATGTTGCACAATTGGTGTTCAAATTGAAATTGTCTGTGATGACCCAAAAGGTCATCACTTGTTTTATATTAAATTCTATGCTTCCGAGGCCTTGAAAAAATCTCATTTAGAGCCACCTCGATTTGCGTGCGCAGTCCGGGCGCGTAGCCGGAAAGCTTATATGTGAAAATCTGTGAAATATTATAAAATTTGGTTATAAAATGAATAAATTTGACTTCGGTCAACGTTTTGGGTAAACGGACCCGGACCCGTGATTCAACGGTCCCGGAGGGTCCGTAGGAAAATATCGGACTTGGGCGTATGCCCGGAATCGAATTCCGAGGTCCCGAGCCCGAGAAATGAATTTTTTAAAGGAAATTGTTTTCTGAAATTGTTTAAGGAAATTTGAAATGAAAAATTGATTAGAACATGATGGTATTGGGCCCGTATTTTTGGTTCCGGCACCCGGTACAGGTCTTATATATGATTTAAGACGTTTCTAAAAAATTTGGTGAAAAAGGGATGTCATTTGACGTGATTCGGACCTTAAATGCAAAGTTTGAGATTTTGGAAGTTTTGGAAAATTTTCCTTGATTTTGACACTAAATTCGATGTTCATGTTGTTATTTTGGTGATTTGAGTACTCGCATAAGTCCGTAGGATATTTTCGAGGTTGTGTGTATATTTGGTTTGGAGCCCCGAGGGCTCGGGTGAGTCTTGGATAGGTGTCGGGGTGTTTTAGACTTGGAAAAATCTGGGTTTTCTGCAGTTTTCTAGTGTCCAGTGATTTCTTCTATGCGATCGCATAAGAAAGGTCGCGATCGCATAGAGTAAACTTCATGGGTTCACAATTCATTCTATGCAATCGCATCCTTCCCTCCGCGATCGCAATGTGTAAAGCCCCAGCCTTCATTTTTCTTCTATGCGATCGCAGATCTAGCAATTTTACTCTATGCGATTGCAACCCTTTATTCGCGACGGTGCTCAGCGAATTTTATCCTATGCGATCACAACCCATTTTCCGCGATCGCGTTGACCAAAATCCGCCCAGTTATTTTAAGTCCCCAAAAACAGAACACTTACGGGAAATTGGCAAAATTTCATAAACCTCTTTTTCTCCAAAGCTCTTAGGCGATTTTTGAAGCTTTTCTTAACCATAACCTCTTGGGTAAGTAATCTTTAACTTATTTTCTTCCATTTTTATTACCCATTAGATTTCTAGGCCTAAAACATGTGATTAAGGGTAGAAAATTAGGGATTTGGGTAGAATTAGGACTTTTTGATTAATTGTGATTTAGACCTCGTTTTGGGGTCGAATTTTAAAACAAATTATATATTCGGGCTCGTGGGTGAATGGGTAATCGGGTTTTGGTCCGAACCTCGTGTTTTGACCAAGCGGGCCCGGTGTCGATTTTTGGATTTTTGGGAAGAATGATTAGAAAGCTATAATTAAGTATTGGAATTGGACTGTTTAGCATTTATTGATGTTGTTAAGTCGATTATGTATAGATACGATTGTGTTAGAGCCAAATTCGAAAGGAAAGGCGGTGTTTGAGGCTTGAGTTGGCCGTGGAAGTTCGAGGTAAGTGTTTGGTCTAACTTTAGCTTGAGGGATTAGGATTCGAGTCCTATTTGCTATGTGGTATTTGTTGTGTACGACGTATAGGCATGGTGACGAGTATCTATACGTTGGTGTCTAGCATGACCGTGAGTCTTTACATTGTGAATATCTTGATTTCGTGGTATTTTTCATGCTTTGGTGATGATTTCTAGTTGTTGTGAAAAGTTTGTGGAAGGAATTGAGACCTTTGAACATTTTGGAGCATTGGCTCAAGTGGTAAAGTGAGTTATGAAGTATAAGTGAAAGATAGAGAAAGAGTTATTGAAATGTTCCCTTGTCGGGATAAAATTATTTAATTGTTGCCCCCTTGCCGGGCTATTGTTGAGTTGTGGTTCCCATGTATTGTGTTCTTAATTGATACTACGGATACCTAGGTTGATGATTCTTTGTGTTAGGTAAGGATTATGGTTATGACTGAGGTAGTTAGATGTTGGAACAAGTTTGGGTATAACTGAGGTAGTTAGATGTTGGAACAAGTTTGGGTATAGCTGAGGTAGTTAGATGTTGGAACAAGTTTGGGTATAGCTGAGGTAGTTAGGTGTTGTAACAAGTTTGGGTATAGCTGAGGTAGTTAGGTGTTGTAACAAGTTTGGGTATAGCTGAGGTAGTTAGGTGTCATAACAAGTTTGGTTATAGCTGAGGTAGTTAGATGTTGGAACGAGTTGGTTATAGCTGTTTCTTTTTCCCTTGCCGGGATAGTGTAGACCTTTTGATCCCTTGTCGGGGCTCTCGTTATAATTGTAAATATTATATATGGATCGGGTTGCACGCCGCAACAATATTATATATGGATCGGGTTGCACGCCGCAATAATATTATATATGGATCGGGTTGCACGCCACAACAATATTATATATGGATCGGGTTGCACGTCGCAACAATATTATATATGGATCGGGTTGCACGCCGCAACAATATTATATGGGAGCGGGTGGTACGCTTACCACAAGATATAATGAAATGGGAGCGGGTGGTACGCCTACCACAAGATATAATAAAATGGGAGCGGGTGGTACGCCTACCACGAGATATAATGAAATGGGAGCGGGTGGTACGCCTACCACAAGATATGAGAAATGGGAACGGGTTGCACGCCTGCAACAAGATGTGAACCGAGAGAGAAATCTGCCTTTGTTTTTCCTTGTTCTTGTTAGAAGTTGAATTTTGGTTTCCTGATAATTCTCTTGAGATTTTGTTTTATCTGTTATTCCACGAAGCATGTTTCCCCCTCCCATCTTTATTTGCTATTTCTGCTTTACTTTTCGCCGTATATTATATAATTGCACAGGTTTATTTGGTAGTCTGGTCCTAGCCTCGTCACTACTTCGCCGAGGTTAGGCTAGGAACTTAACAGCACATGGGGTCGGTTGTGCTGATACTACACTCTGCACTCTTGTGCAGACCCCAGTGTTGTCGATTTAGGACCGTAGGTTGGAGGCTATTTTCAGTTCACGCGGAGATCCAAGGTAGACCTGCAGGCGTCCGCAGACACTGGCGTCTCCTCTATCCTCATTTCTTGTTTCATCTTCCTTATATTCAGAAACAGTGTATTGATATTTTCTTCGGACTTTGTATGTAGTAAATCTTAGACCGTCTGTGATACTGTGACACTAGTTCTGGGTAGTCAAGGTTCAAGCAGTTGTATTAGATATCCGTGTTCAGATTGCTTATGGCTTCTTTCTTCCGCTTATGTTAAATTTCGTTGTTTAAATGTTATTATTATTATTATTGAAATTGGTAATGATATAAAATGAGTAAAAAGGGTAAATTGTGAAATTTATTGGCTTGCCTAGCTCGTACTGGTAGGCGCCATCACGACTCCCGAGGGTCGGAATCCGGGTCGTGACATTGTCAATCAATAAACTTTGAAGGTGTTTGACTCTCCACCATTGACAGCCATTAAAAATCTTTGAAGCTTTGAATTCGAATTTGGATTTTCAAAAATCATTATTTGTTTGGATTGGGTATTGTTTCAAATGATTGGGAATATTGTTTGGAGTTATATCTCAACTTTGAGGATGTTTGGTGAAGATTAGACTTGATTTTGGCTGAATTTCAGGTTGAAACTCGAAGAAGAAGAAGAAGAAGAAGAAGAAGAAGAAGAAGAAGAAGAAGAAGAAGAAGAAGAAGAAGAAGAAGAAGACATGACATACAATATACTTATGAAATTGTAGTAAAGTTGTANATGCACTAAGTATAAGTGTATTAGGTAATATTATATCGAATATAGCTTTTATATATATATATATATATATATATATATATATATATATATATATACATATATATATATATATATATTGAATGTTGTATGAAAGTTGAAAAATAGTTGTATAATGTATGAATCGTTGTATAAAATTTGTATTTAAGTTATCAATACAATCTTTTTACATAACGTTATTGATATGTATCAAAAGTGTATTAAGAGAGAAAGTTTTGATTGGAATTTTAAAGAGGAAGAAACACACACCACGTACAAAATATATACAAATTAAATACAAAATATACAAAAGACATATTGTATAAAATTTGTATGAAAATTGTATTTAAGTTATATGATGTTGTAGATGCATTTTAACTGGGTAAAAGTAATGTATGAAAGTTGTAGATAGGTTGTAAATAAATGTATACTATATAATTAGTTGTATGAAATTTATTTTTAGTATGTATGTTGTTGGAGATATATCAATTTTATTAAATTTGTATGAAATTTATTTTTAAGTTTGTATGTTGTTGTAGCATCAAATTGTATAATATTAATAGTAAGTACGATGTATCCATTTTAGTGCTGATTTAAATAAGTTTCATTAATTTGTGATAGATTAGTGTATTGGGTAAGTTAACCAATCAAGTGAAGCAGAATACTTTGCTAGCCCCGCACGATAGTTATTAACCTCGTAAAATCTTTGGATAAATTTTTATACATATTAACAACTTTATGTAAAAAGATAGTATTGATAACTTAAATACAAATTTTATATAACGATTCATACATTATACAACTTTTTCAACTTTCATACAACATTCAAATAAAACAAATATATATAATTACAACAGAATATAATTTACATATAATTATACTATAACTTTACTACAATTTCGTAAGTATATGGTATGTCATGTGTTCTTCTTCTTCTTCTTCTTCTTCTTCTTCTTCTTTTTCTTCTTCTTCTTCTAGTTTCAATCTGAAATTCAGCCAAAATCAAGTCTAATCTTCACCAAACACCATCAAAATTGAGATATAAACTCCAAACAATATCCCCAATTATTTGCAACAATATTCAATCCAAACAAATAATTTTTGAAAACCTAAATTCGAATTCAAAGATTTTGTTTTCTTGAAGACTTTGTTTTCTAAACTAAAACACTTCTTCTCTAGCTCGTTTTTCCAGCATCTTATCTTGAAGATTTGTAATTTCAGATTTTATCTTCTTTCCACTATTGCGTTTTTGCTCATAAAAGCAAACAATCCATTACCAAGCCTGAATTTGTGGAATTTTGATTGCTAAACTTGCGCAACAAGAGCGTTGATATGGTCATTGAATCACTGAAATATTGTTTTTGTTCAGTTATGCATTTTTCCAAGCAAAGAATCCCCTAATTTAAGACACTAATAATGAATTATATATAATTTGTAAGTAATCCTTGTTTAGGGCGGGCGATATACAAAATTAGGACAATTTTAGTAATGTATAGGAAGGAAAAAATCCCTCAACCAAGTGGACTTTTAGTAGGGGCAAGAGCAAAAATAGCCGCTTGGAGGACTGTCATTTAAGGGGTGAAATTCAAACATAGCCAGATTTACAGGTGGTAACTGAAAAATAGTCACAGTTTCAAAAGTAATCAAAATTTAGTCACTTTTCATGTAGAGATAAATCTAAACGAAAACACAGTCCAAAATCCAGAAAATATTCCAGCATAATATACTGGAGTTCGAATTTTTTACATGTAAACTTCCAGCATAATATACTGGTCCAGTATAATATGCTGGAAGTTCATATACATGTGCTCCAATCTCCAGTATATTATGATGGAACTTTCTGTGTGCTGGAGTTCCAGCATAATATACTGGAAGTTCATAAATAGGTGCACCAATCTCCAGTATATTATGCTGGAACTTTCTGTGTTAGCAGCAAAATAATGACTTTTTTTAATGACTTTTCAAATGGTGGCTATTTTTAAATTACCAGTCTGAAAACTAGCTAGCCCGAACTATTTTTACTCATTTAAGACCTTCAAAAACTCTAAAACATTTAATGCTTGGTCGCTTTAGAATCCTTCCTTCAGCTTAATACATTCACTGACATGGCCACTACAACCACAATATACATTGCAATTTTTCTCTTGTTACATTAGAAAGGAAAAGACAATAGGACGATTCTATTTTGTCCAGGGAATGGTGATTAGCAGCTCGTCATTTCACCTTGTTCTCGACAAAGATCTCGGACGATATTGTAGAAATTGACCACTTTATATTGTTCCTCCGAATATCAAGTAGAAATTAGGAAGATATACGAAGGGTATTGAACTATTGATGTATACTTCTGTAAGTTTCGAGTCTGAGAGCCAACTATTCACCCTTTAAATTCATATGACAATATGCATAGAGAACCCGTGAAGTTGTTGGGTACATGCCGATGTTGTCCAGCCAAAGGCCCAATGGCCTAATACTATTCTCTTTTGGTTTCCATTCCTATTCGGAATTGGATTCGGTGTTTATTCCTATTTTGAGTGGGTTTTGGCTTTAAGAGATATTACCACTCATGATCTATAAATAGGACAACCTTGGAGAATTTTTCTATGCTCATTGATACAAGTCTTTGAAAGTCTTAAGCACATAAGAGTCATTTTTGAGAGAGCTTTCATCGAGAGAGAAGAGAGAAGAAAAGTATTTGTTTTGCTGCAGATTTTTATTCTGACCAGCCAGCTTCAAATCACATTTTCGATTCGTTAACTGTTGGATTGGGCTGATAATTTGAATGAGTGTTCTTAACAACTTGGCCTTTGATTTCAATGGTGGAGATCGGATTTGGAGACCTGTAGCATCTTATTTCGAGCCTCGAACAGCAGCTTCATTTTTGTGGATTCTCCTCTTTCTTCAATTGATTAGTTGTTGCTCTTGTTACTATTGTTGCTCCGTGTTTGGAACTTGTTGTGTAGCAAATTAGGAAAATTTTTGTAACCCTCTTATTGTTATAGTGGAGCTTTTTGGATCTTTGTGATCCCGTGGTTTTTACCTTCGATTTGAAGGGTTTTCCACGTTAAAATGTGGTGTTCTTTATCTTCTTTATTTTCGCATTTGCCTCTTCCTCGACATAACAGTGGTATCAGAGCCTTGGTTATTTATCCGGGTTGTTACAGAATGGAGGCGAATATAAGCAAGATGGTATGTTTAAATGAGAGAAATTATAATGTTTGGAGAAGCAAGATGAAAGACTTGTTTTCGTGAAGAAGATCCATCTACCCGTTTTTTCATCTCATAAACCCGAGAGTGTATCTGATGAAGATTGGGATTTCGAGCACCAACAAGTATGTGGATATATACGACAATGGGTTGAAGATAATGTTCGCAATCGTATTGTGAACGAGACACATGCGAGATCATTGTGGGAAAAGCTAGAGACTCTTTATGCTTCAAAAACTGAAAATAACAAGTTGTTCCTGCTAAAGCAATTGATGACCTTTAAATACAAGGAAGACAGCCCCATCCTTGATCACATAAATGATTTTCGGGGCGTCCTTGATCAGTTGTCTGGAATTGGAGTTAATTTTGATGATGAGATACAAGGACTTTGGCTTCTTAATGCTCTGCCTGACTCTTGGGAAACTCTTCGTGTTTCTTTGACAAATTCAGCTCTTGTAGGTAAGGAGACCATGGAATATGCCAAGAGTGGTGTATTGAACGAGGAAGTAAGGAGAAAATCTCAGGGTTCCGCCTCACAAGCAGATATCTTGGTTACAGAAGATCGGGGGAGAGATAGAACAAGAGGCTCGTGGAATAGAGGTAAAAGTAGAAGTAAGTCAAGGTCCAAATACCATAATATTACATGCAACTAGTGTGGCAAGAAAGGACATATCAAAAGGTTTTGCCGCAAGTTGTTGCAAGACATTACAGAAGGAAAGAAAGTTGAAAATAACGAGAACAATGTTGCTACTATTGTTCGAGATGACCTTCTTTTTGCATATGATGAAAATGTCATCAATTTGGTATCACATGAGACGAGCTGGATAGTAGATTCTGGAGTTACCTCACATGTCACACCAAGAAAAGACTTTTTCTCATCTTATACTGTCACGACCCAAACCGAAGGGCCGCGACGGGCACCCGGTGCCTTACTCAACCGAGTATCAACGTAACATATCTTTCTTATCATACTATCAAGGGTAAATGAGATAGAAAACATGTCATGGATAACAAGAATAAAACATAATGGAATACTCAACATATGATGACCGAACATGATATACAAACTTATACATGTGACATACGGGCTTATAAGGCCGACATGACCATTTGTAAACTCAAAACATAGGCCGACAAGGCCATACAAGTATCCATACACCTGACATCTGTCTACAAGCCTCTAAGAGTACATAAAATCATAAAGGTCGGGACAGGGCCCCGCCATACCAATCAATACATATCCAAAGCATACTGACAAAATAGGCAACTCCGGAGCAAGTGGAGTACACCAACACCTTCGCTGAGCTGATAGCCTACTAGGAGGAATGTCAACCTGTCTATCGGGACTTGCGGGCATGAAACGCAGCGTCCCCAGGCAAAAGGGACGTCAGTACGAATAAAGTACCGAGTATGTAAGGCAGGAAAGCATAAATAAGAACAGTAATGTAAAGAGAGATAGAGGAGATACAACCTGTAACATCTGAGTGCCTCTGGGGGCTACTGACATGAAATGCATAATACATATATATACATAAACTTTTAAAAACATACGCCTCTGTGGGCATCATCATCATCATATCATACCCGGCCTCAAAGAGGACTCGGTAAAAACATACCCGGCCACGTGGAGCTCGGTAAACCCAACTGATCAGTGGTTGCACAATAGGT
Source organism: Nicotiana attenuata (assembly GCF_001879085.1). Lineage (NCBI taxonomy): Eukaryota > Viridiplantae > Streptophyta > Magnoliopsida > Solanales > Solanaceae > Nicotiana > Nicotiana attenuata. Next base: position 23,291 of record NW_017676167.1, on the reverse strand, counting down.
GCCATACCCGGCCGACTATAGCGCGGCTCGGTAGAGTAAAGTAGATACGTATATAATGCATGCTGGACTCATGGAGTCACGTTCTAAACCTTTTGGAGTGACATAAAGTCATTGCACCATCGATTAACATTATGGACATCATGCCATCAATATGAACTTCACTAGGACTCAAGGATCATATATGCTTTCTTGGAATAACTTTGTAAGGAAAGAATAACATGGACAACCTTAGTTGCTAGGAGTAGATTCATTATGAAATAGCGTATCGTTTATGTTCGTTTCACTTTAGATCATGCCAAAAGAATGAAGGAAGAGCCTTAACATACCTTGTATATACTGCCCCAATCTCAAGCTATGCAATTTTCACGACTCCTTAGTCTACAATAAGAGAAACGGTACTATAGTTACCATTCAAGCGTCATAACTATTATGTATCGACCACAACCTATTTTACGATGAAACGGACAGCACCTCCCCTATATATATGACTTCACACAATCCCAAACAATCACCAAACAGCCCAAACAACATCAATAATAATCATATTGAGCATCCCAAAACAGTCCACCAACCGATAACATTACTACCAAGCCTTTCGATATATATTTCACAAGTTCTAGCTTCAATGACTTAGCCGTAACTTGGATAATCTCAAATACATATAGATTAAGAGGTTCCTTACCTTTATACAGAAAGAACAACTCCAATTTGACCTTAATTCTCCACGAAATATCCCTCCAATTTAGCGCCACGGGATTCCCGACACTTGATTTGTGTTGTTTGCCCTTTGTTTGGGTCTTGAATCTTGAGAGAAACTTGAGAGGGTGTTCCTAGGGTTCTAAGGTCTGAAAATAGTGAAAATAAATGACTTAAAACGGGTTGGAGTCGTCCTATATAGATCCAAATATCTTAAACCGCCTAAGTGGGTCCCATTGGGAGCTGCTTGCGCGGTCTCGCGAAAATGCGAATATCTCTCTACTCAAATGTCGTATTGACGAATGGTTTAATGCGTTGGAAACTAGACTCGTAGATCTTCAATTTGATATGTAGATCATCCATTTATGCCAAGTATATTGGGAGAAAAGTGCATCTACATTTGACCTAAATTTCAGCACATTATAAATGCAACTTGTGACGATCTTTGCTAACTTTTGTTCCATAACTCGTTTGACTTAAAAACATAACACACGACTATCATACGACTACAATAACTCATAAATTAACCTCCTCATCATGTTAATCACCCTAGTCTCACCCCAAAAGAATATGTTATAACATTCCAAACTTGTCGATTTTTGACGAAACTTATTTTCTTCAATTCGTTTAGCGACTAAGCTTTCCAACCCTTTTGGTACTTGTTATTCATGATCTTAAATATTTGTAACCTCCAAGGTAACATGATTAACTTAGTTTATTTGCTTCCAAATATAATCTCATTTTCGAGCTTACATCAATGACTTACGACGTACTCTCACGTATGAAAACTTGGGGTGTAACATATACTCCTGTTGATTCTGGAGTGTTTAAGATGGGCAATGCCGGTGAAGTTAAGGTGTTTGGTGTTGGCACAATTTGTTTGAAAACTAATAATGGTTCAACGTTAGTTCTTCAAGATGTCAAGCATGCTCCAAACTTTCCTTTCAATTTGATCTCCGCAGGAAGATTAGACGATGAAGGTTACCATAATGCCCCCTTTAATGGCCAATGGAAGCTCACTAAGGGCTCGTTAGTAGTGTCTCGAGGAGTGAAGTCTGGTCATTTATATGTGACACAGGGCTCTATTCTTAATGACTCCATAAATCTGGTGGAAAGTGACACTTTACCAGAATTGTGGCATAGAAGATTGAGTCATATGAGCGAGAGGGGGATTACGTGTTTGGCTAAGAAAAGTTTGCTTTTCTGGAGTGAAACAAGCAAAGTTGAAAATGTGTATCCATTGTTTAGCTCGCAAACAGAAAAGGGTTTCCTCTCAAAGCCATCCTCCCTCAAGAAAGCCCGATTTATTGGAGCTAGTACACTCTGATTTATGTGGTCCTTTTAAAGTAAAGTCAAAAGGTGGTGCACTTTACTTTGTGACCTTCAGTGATGATCATTCTCGTAAGCTCTGGGTGTATCCTTTGAAATCTAAAGATCAAGCACTTGGCGTGTTTAAGGAATTTCAGGCCTTAGCTGAGAGACAGACAGGGAAGAAATTAAAATGTATTCGCACCGATAATGGTGGTGAATATTGTGGTTCCTTTGATAACTATTGCAAGGAACAAGGAATTCGTCATCAGAAAACTCCGCCCAAGACGCCTCAATTGAATGGTTTGGCAAAGAGGATGAGTAGAACTCTAGTTGAGAGAGTTAGATGCTTGCTTTCAGAAGCTAAACTTCCAAATACAGTCTGGGCGGAAGCACTTAACACTGTTGCCTATGTTATCAATTTGTCTCATGCTGTTGCTTTGTATGGAGATGTCTCAGACAAAGTTTGGTTTGTCAAAGGTGTTTCTTATGATCACCTGAGAGTTTTTGGGTGTAAAGCTTGTGTGCATGTTCCTAAAGATGAGAGATCGAAACTGGATGTCAAAACTAAGTGGTGCATCTTTATCGGTTATGGTCAAGATGAGTTTGGGTATCGTTTTTATGATCCAGTTGACAATAAACTTATTAGAAGTCGTGATGAAATATTCTTTGAAGACCAAACTATTGAAGATATTGACAAAGCTAAGAAGATAGATTCTCAGAGTAATGAGAGCTTAGTTGATATTGATCCACTTTCAATTGCTAAGGAACCTATTGTACATGAAGGAACCCAAGACAATGATGGAGATAGTAATCAAGATCAAAATGATCATCATAGTGTAGATGTTATGGATGCTCCAGTTGATGAAGTTGTGGTTGATCAGCAATCAATTCATGCTCAGATAACTACTTCAAATGCTCCTGAAACCTCTCTTAAAAGACCTACAAGGGAGAAGCAAATATCCATGCGCTATCCTCCTGATGTGTATGTACTTTTGACTGCCATGGGAGAACTTGAGAATTATGATGAAGCTATACAAGATACTTACAAAGATCAGTGGATCGAAGCCATGGAAGATGAGATGAAGTCACTCCATGAGAATGGCCCATATGAGTTAGTGAAATTGTCGAAGGTAAGAGAGCTTTATCTAACATATGGATATTCAGAATAAAGAAAGATAACTATACCTCTGGGACTAGGTACAAGGCGAGGTTAGTTGTTAAAGGTTTTGGCCAGAAGAAGGGAGTTGAGTTTGATGAAATTTTCTCCCCTGTTGTGAAGATGTCTTCTATTCGTGTGGTTCTAGGTTTAGCCGCAAGTCTAGATTTAGAAGTTGAGCACATGGATGTCAAGACTGCTTTTCTTTATGGTGATTTAAATGAGGAGATTTATATGGAGCAGCCTGAGGACTTCGTAGTTAAGCTTGCAGATAAGCATAGGTTTTGCAAAAAATTGGTAGGCATGAAGCCTGTCAATAGTTCCTCTACTTGAAGACACATTTGGCCCCTTGGCTTGAGGGGTGATTGTTGGGCACATGCCCATGTTGTCCAGCCAAAGGCCCAATGGCCTAATCCTATTCTCTTTTGGTTTCCATTCCTATTCGGAATTGGATTCGGTGTTTATTCCTATTATGAGTGGGTTTTGGCTTTAAGAGAAAGCACCACTCATGATCTATAAATAGGACAACCTTGAAAAATTGTTCTATGCTTATTGATACAAGTCTTTTAAAGACTTAAGCACATAAGAGTGGTTTTTGAGAGAGCTTTCATCAGAGAGAAGAGAGAAGAAAAGTATTTGTTTTGCTGCAGATTTTTATTCCGACCAGCCAACTTCAAATCATGTTTTCTGATTTGTCAACCGTTGGATCGGGCTGATATTTTGAATGAGTGTTTATAACCTCTTGGTCTTTTATTTGAATGGTGGAGATCGGATTTTTGAGGCCCGTAACATCTTATTTCGAGCCTCGAACAGCAACTTCGTTTTTGTGGATTCTCCTCTTTCTTCAATTGATTTGTTGTTGCTCTTGTTGCTATTGTTGCTCCATGTTTGGCACTTGTTGTGTAGCTAATTTGGAGAACTTTTGTAACTTTCTTATTGTTATAGTGGAGCTTTTTGGATCTTTGTGATCCCGTGGTTTTTACCTTCGATTTGAAGGGTTTTCCACGTTAAAATTTGGTGTTCTTTATCTTCTTTATTTTCGGGTTTGCCTCTTCCTCGACATAACAGAAGTAACATTAAACATAGTGATATGAATCAGATTAGCAGCAATATTAGTAATACTAAAAAAGTATAATAATGTCACACTAGCTAATTTAATTAGGGAAGAAGAGATTGAATAAACAATATTAGTAATACACCAGTGTGTTTTCTTAAGGAACTTATTAATCTTCTCCTAGTACCCAGATTATTTCTCCCAAGATAGAACGGATAACCTGAGTGGTGTAGCGGCAGTTCAAACACCAATGTATAACGAACACAAATGGCGACAGTGAATTACGTTTACTTTGTTTTTGTAAGAAAATTTTACAGAAAGGAAGAAGAGATTTCAAAATTTTCGTAAGGAAAATCCAAGGGAATGGCTTGGTATTTATGGACAACAGGTTGCGCTCAAACAAAGTGTTGCAACTGTTCCATATGGCCTTTCGCCTAAAACGATTATAATGAAAATGGTTATTTACACAAAATAAAACAGGAAAATCAAAACGGAGGTAACGGCGCGAGGCTTAACTTCTTCTCAACTCTTTAAAAGTTAGAAGGAGTGCAACGATATATATATCCAATAAATGAGCTTTTCTCCTCCAATGTGAAACAATATTCCTTTGTAAAGGAGGAAAAATCAAAATTTCATTTGTTCCCTTATTCACCTCATTTTTTAACTTAAAAAAAAAAACCAACATAATCATGATTAGAAACCTTACTTGTTTTGTTCCTTTTGTTCTATGCTTTGTTTGAAACTCAACAGAGTCCTATTTGCAACTAATTGGCATCGAGGGTGATAAGATAACATAATGAAATAGAACATAAACAACATATTAATTTCATTCCCTTGCATCCTCTCCTTAAGAAAAAGGAAAGATAAAATACAAGTAATCTATTTCGCTCTCAAACTACTAAATTTTCATTTCTAGATTGATGCAATACAACATATATATTACCAAGATTCTTTCATCCAATAAGGAGGCGGAGGATAACGATGAGCACCAAAGTAGAAGCCATCTGCCTGAACACGCCAATAACATTCATCTAAGTCTCCATTTACATTGCCACAATCTTTTTCAGCTATATGATTATTGAAAACTTCAAATGATTTGTCTTTATTTTCCCACCAAAAATGACAAAAATAAAGTGTACTCCCAATAAGCACCTTCCTACGAAAGCTAAATGAAAACTCCTCATTTGGATGAAGAACTTTATACCCTAAATCATCATCACCAGATTGACAATGAACAGTCAAAGGTTGAGTATTATTGGGTAGGTTACTTGTGATGTAAACATTATATCTTGAGCTAATCCCAAAGCTTTTTGCAAGAATGAGGTTTAATAGAAAGATTAGTGACAGAAAAAGGGTTTTGGTACTGAAATTAATCATGTTGAAATGGTTTCTTTTGTTCGCTGATACTCTAAAGAGGCTCGTGCTACATATATATATATATATATGCATGCATCAGAAGAATTTGATAACGTTGACTGACTTGAATTCTAATGTGGATAAATCATAATCTGATTTTTTTTCCATGCTTTTTTGGAAGAAGATATGACCCTCATTATAGTTTAATGCCGTTTTAAGATAGAGAATGTAAAGGAATATTCTTTTTGTTATGCCCTTTTACTTTTTTGAAGTAAAAAAGGAAAAGCCTTTGTTATCTTATATGAATTGCGTCTGTCAGAGATCCAACACACATTTAGGGAGGGAAATGCCGTTGCGGTCTGCGGATGCTTTGGCACGTTTTGGAAAAGAACTGGATCCTACACAACATCAGGATATTTGAGGGAAGTCCACGAATGCACATGTGAGAACCGCTCAGACGCCGAATCGCTGGTTCGAAACGTACTCCGAGCCGGCTATTACTGGATTGATATGGAAAAAGATGCGAAGGAGTTTGTGCAAAAATGTGATAAATGTCAAAGACATGCTCTGATGATTCATTAACCCGGGGAGCTGCTGCATTCGGTTTTATCCCCATAGCCATTCATGAAGTGGGGGATGGACATCGTCGGCCCTCTTCCATCGTCGTCAGGTAAGGCTCAATTTGTTTTATTTATGACTGACTATTTCTCTTAGTGGGTTGAAGCACAAGCCTATCAGAAGGTCAGGGAAAAAGAAGTCATCGACTTCATTTAGGACCATATCGTATCTCGATTCGGGATACCATCCAAAATTGCCTGTGACAACGGAAACCATAGTTTGTCGGCAGCAAGGTGACCAAATTTATCGAAGGCCTCAAGATCAAAAGGATCTTATCAACACCTTATCACCCTAGTGAAAATGGACAAGCCGAATCGACCACCTAAACCATAATACAAAACCTTAAGAAAAGGTTGACCGACGCCAAAGGAAAATGGAGAGAAGTCCTGCCCGAAGTCCTTTGGGCATATCGCACAACTTGGAAGTCCAATACCGGGGCTACCCCATTCTCTTTGGTTTATGGCACCGAAGCTTTAATACATGTCGAAGCTGGGGAGCCATGCATCAGATTCCGATACGCAACAAAGGAATCGAATGACGAGGCCATGAATACGAGCCTGGAATTATTGGATAAACGACATGAAGCTGCCTTTACTCGATTGTCTGCCCAGAAACAAAGAATCGAGAGGTATTATAATTGAAGGGCCAAACTTCGATACTTTAATGTCGGGGACTTGGTACTAAGGAATGTAACACTAAACACCCAAAATCCAAATCACGGAAAATTGGGTCCAAACTGAGAAGGGCCGTACCAGATTCTCGAAATCACAGGAAAAGGATCCTACAGGCTCGACACGATGAATAGCGAATAACTACCAAACAATTGAAACGTATCGCACTTAAAACGGTACTACTGCTATGGTACGACCCCTTCCATTTTCATTTATATTTTATACTAACTCTTGCAGGTGTTCGATCAGAAACAACAATGGACTCCTCGACACAAAGTCTTTAGGTATGAAAGCACACATTGAACTCTTTTTCCCTTAGACGGGTTTTGTCCGAATGGGTTTTCCGGCGAGGTTTTTAATGAGGCAACCATTGGTCGTGCTAACTTAAGCAATTCAACAATATCCAAGGCTTCTTTACAATCAACCTCGAATACTGGGGGGGGGGGGGGGGTCTTTACT
>NW_017676167.1:0-15950 GCF_001879085.1 Nicotiana attenuata | reverse complement strand
GGGGGGGGGGGCATCAGGGTCTCGATAGGAAAATTTATAAGGGCCAAACGGTCAAACGAACCGTGCCCGCGTAGTTTGCTCGAGCCCTGGCACAGAACATGTACGCATGTATAATCAATTGTAAAGAGAAGTATTTTTCGTTGCCAATATCTCATGCCTTAGAAAAGTTCTTATACTTTACAATTTCATACTCTCGATCTATTATGTAAATAGGCTTGAGGGCCGATCATAACAAAGTTCGGATAATTACCCCCAGGATCGGGGACTGCCATCCAAAAAATAAACTAGATTTAATTGTTACAACTTCGAGATCGTAAGACCTTTTAGGCAACTCTCGATTTTTATAGGCCACGGCCATCCCACTCGGGGACTGACACTTGGGCAAGCTCGAAATAAAACGGGAAAATAAGCCCAAGGGGCAGTTTCGAACTAAAGAGGCTACGGCCAAATTAACACGGTTCGGAGACGTCCGAATTCTGTAACAAAATAGGCCTTCAAATTCTTTCATGTTGTGAACTTCCTCAGTATAAGGCACATATTTGAGGAAAAGATGTGTCATGTGTGGCAATCTTTCAGAGTCATGTCTGCGGTATATTAGCTATTATGTTAATGCTGCATATATATGGACACTCCTGAATGAGCTATAAAACATCACCAATGAAATTGGTTTAGTGTGTATAAGAGATGAGTGTTTTTTCCGTTTCTGCTGCCTTTTCTGGTTTCTTATGATTGGTGGTCTCGTTGTTTTGTACTTATCACATTTCTATTTTACAAAAAAAGAAAACGAGAAGCTCACAACTTTCTCTTCTGATGATAGATGATTACTTGTAGATGGAGGGTGGTGGTGACATGCCCCTATAACTATAATTATATGCGGATCTTTTGGAAGCCATAAATATATTTTGATTAGCGTCATCAAAAGGATCGAATCTACTACCTTGAAGATGATCCATAGAAGATAGTTCCAGGCTTGATTTGCTCTGTCGATGCTCCAAAATTGTATCTAGCTGCTTGAGAATCTACAATAATTTTGTAACTTATCTTTCTCTAGATTACATGCTTTTTGCACTACAAGCTAGGTGAAAATGTTGGCTTGAGACTGACTTCACGTGTTCCTGGTTATATTTATTAGGACCGAAAAAATCAGGTGACATGCGTAATCTAGCAAAGCAAACCTTGAACGACGATAAGTCCGACAACAAAAGAGAAATATACCAAAAGAGACACAAACATATAACGTGGTTCGGTCAACTGACCTACATCCACGGCGGAGATGAGCAATCCACTATATAAAAAGAGAGTACAAAATATCGAGAGAACAACCTCACGAAGAGGCAAACACAAGTGACACACTAACACTTGTCCCGTAAAGTTCTCCCCCTAAACACGACTCTCAAGCCCCTTATGGCTACATTGTGGATGCTACTGAATGAGAAGGACATATCCTCAATTTATAGAACTCCAAACCTTTTCCTACGGGAAAAAGGACTAGCCAAATATGGAAGAATTATAATTTCCTTCTACAAAAAGGAAAACTCAATTACGGTAAATATATGGTCCTTTCCTCCATGAGATAGGAAAACCAAATATGGTAAAAAAATTTGGACAAACATCTAACAGTTCTCCCCCTTGGCCTGAATTTTCTGACAAAATAAACTTGATCCACATTCTTCACATAGCCTTCAATAGGTCGCATCTCCAAATCTCCACCATAAAGTTTGTCTCAACGTGCGTAGCACTCTGGTCAATTTCTCAGACAAAAATCATGATTACCATCAAATAGGTTGCGGCTAGAACTAAACCCGCCAAGATAAACCTGTCTTGAACCTTGCTCTGGTACCACTTGTTAGGACCGAAAAAATCAGGTGACATGCGCAATCTAGCAAAGCAAACCTTGAACGATGATAAGTCCGACAACAAAAGAGAAATATACCAAAAGAGACACAAACATATAACGTGGTTTGGTCAACTGACCTACGTCCACGGCGGAGATGAGCAATCCACTATATAAAAGGAGAGTACAAAATATCGAGAGAATAACCTCACGAAGAGGCAAACACAAGTGACATACTAACACTTGTCCCATAAAATTCTCCCCCTAAACACGACTCTCAAGCCCATTATGGCTACATTGTGGATGCTACTGAATGAGAAGGACATATCCTCAATTTATAGAACTCCAAACCTTTTTCTACAAGAAAAAGGACTAGCCAAATATGGAAGAATTATAATTTCCTTTTACAAAAAAGAAAACTCAATTACGGTAAATATGTTGTCCTTTCCTCCATGAGATAGAAAAATCAAATATGGTAAGAAAATTTGGACAAACACCTAAAAATATTGTTCTAAGCGTCAAGCTGTTGAGATGATAACTGTCTATGCACTAAACAGATGCATGAAGGTCCAGGCTTTGGTACTCGACTGCTACTGGCTTTGGCTGTAAGTCATCTTTTCCTTTTGGATAAAGCAAAAAGTACAATTTTTTTTGGTAATGTGGAACCTAGGAAAATACATAAATTCATGACAAAATATTAGAACCTAGATCGTGCTTCATCCTTTGAACCTGTAATTCGTGTTTCTGGCTTTTTGCTTTTACGATTTGCGCTGTATGGTTGGTACCGATCTCTGTTCGATCGGGGTTCTCTGTCGATGTCCCTTTGAATTTTGCCGACGGGCCTGTTTGAATAAACGGAATCGGAAGAGGTTCCCAGTTGATCATCCTCGACCCTGATCTTTGACTGGTATCGATTATGTACATCGGCCCAGGTCATAGCTGGATATTCAATCAAGTTCTGCTTTAGTTGTCGTGATACTATCGAACTTCGCTCGTTCAAACCTTGAGTGAAAGCTTGAACAGCCCAATCATTTGTGACTGGGGGTAGGTCCATGCGTTCCATATGAAACCGACACACGAATTCCCTTAACATTTACTGTCCTTTTGTCTTACTTTGAAGAGGTCCGACTTCCTAGTCGCGACCTTTATTGCTCCGGCGTGTGCCTTTACGAACGAATCTGTAAGCATGGCGAAGGAATCGATGGAATTGGATGGAAAATTATGGTACCATATCATCTCCCCTTTCGATAAAGTCTCTCCAAACTTTTTCAATAGAACAGATTCAATCTCATTGTCTTCTAAGTTATTCCCCTTTATTGCGCATGTATAAGAATTAACATGCTCATTAGGATCGGTGGTCCCATTGTATATGGGGATTTCTGGCATACAGAATTTCTTCGGGATGGGCTTTGGAGACGCACTTAGAGGGAAAGGCTTCTGCACGAACTTCTTCGAATCTAAACCCTTAAGAATCGGGGGTGCCCCCTGTATTTGATCAACCCGTGAGTTGTACGTTTCTACCATTTTATCACTGGCCTCCATTTTCTTTTCACCTGATTCGATTTGTTTAGTGAGATCCTCGAGCATCTTTATAATGGTGGGGTCAGTCCCCGACTCATTGGCATTCGGTCTCTCCGGTACAGGTTCGGCTCTGTGAATAACTTCTTGCGATGTTTCGAGCTCAACTCTGCTTGGTGATCGATTTTGATTTTGGAGTTTTGCTATCGCAGCTTGTTGAATCTGCAACATTTCGAATATCATTCGAAGGCTAATTCCGCATTCTTCACCGCTTTGTGCATTTTGATCGGCTGCTCGAGCATCCCTGCGGATGCTATTCTCAGGGTCGATGCCCAAATTCCCATTGATGGCAATATGGGAGCTGACATCGACTGGGTCTACGGCCGGCGGTCGTCGGGGTTGACCGGAGGTATTGCGTTTCTCGGGGCGATTATGTTTTCGTTCTCGTCATGAAGACCAAGGTCGTTGTCTGTGTGAGTGGGTGCTAGTTGAGAGTTTGACATGTTGATTATTGAAATCAAAGACACTTACGAGAACAAGCGTAAAGCAGTGTGCATTATGGGAATTAATACCAGGCAATCAATATTATCCTTAGCCCTACAGTAGGCGCCAAATTGTTTACTCTAAAAATTGGATAACAGTTAAACTTATAATGTGGTTTTAGGGACACGTGATTTCACCCAATACCAATTGATGAATATGAAGATTAATAATGGAAATTGACAACACGATAAAGCAAACTAGTGTTGAAATGTAGTTAGCCCTCGAGCTTGAGTGCCCTTAAACTGATCAATACCTGAATAGTTAAGAGATAAGCAAATTGTCACGCCCCGAACCTGGGCCTGGACGTAACACGACACCCGGTGCCTGACTACATGCGACCGAGCGAACCAACTGGCTGGCTGAATCAACATGTGATATCATAATATACTGAATGCAAGAAGATAAACTAGTACATGCTGATATACTGAAGGTCTGGATGATATAAATCAAAGTGCGAAAATACTAATACAATTCTGAAACATATTTGTAGCCAACATAGCTTAATATAAAAAACCTGCGACTCTGTCTAGCTGTTACTCTAGTCTATGAAGCCTCTAATGAAGTACTGAGAACACTGACTGTCTGAAAATACTGAAGACTGTAAGGTAATGATAATGCCCCAAAAGAACTAGGATCACCAAATAGCTGGTATGAGAATCCTAGTGCTCTGAATCGTCAACCTGTAAATTATTACCTGCATCGTGAGATGCAGGCCCCGGGCAAAAGGGATGTCAGTACATTTGAATTCCACTAGTATGTAAAGCAACTGAAAGAAAGAATTATAAATGCTGAAACAGAAACTAAGCTGATAACTGAGGATTGATAATTGATACTGAAATGATAACTATTGAAACAGATACTGAAATGATAACTGATAACTGATAAGTGAAATGATAACTGATAACTGAACTGAACAAAGGAAGTAATGATATGAATACTCCCTCTTCTGAATGATGAACAACATGTTTATCTGAATATTAAACTGCGGCCTCAGGCCTTATATATATATATATGCGGCCTCGGGCCCAAGTATGTAAACATAACTGCGGCCTCAGGCCCAAAGATGCATAAAGCATAAACTGCAGCCTCAGGCCTAAAGATGCATAAAGCATAAATTGCGGCCTCAGGCCCAAATACAGGTTCAACATTCAGGGATTTAAAATTAGGAACTGAGAATGATACTGCACTACGTGATAGTGAAATACTGAATCACACTGAGTTACATGATACTGGAATACTGGATCACACTGAGTTACATAATACTGGAATACTGAATAGGACTAGACTAAGATATGAATTCTTGAACTGATTATGAACACTGAATCTTCAACTGTGTATGGCATACTGAGTAATCTATACCACTACTAAAAATTCAAGTTTTAGCGACGGACAAATTCTGTAGCTAAACAGAAAAATTTGTTGCTAATCTCATTTAGCGACGGATTAGCAATGGATTATCAAGAAATTCTGCTAGCTACGACCGTCTTAGCGACAGATTAGCGACGACGTTCGTAGCTAATTCCAGTTTTTTTTGTAGTGTACTAAGACTCGGGGGCATCAAACCCAAGTTGATGAACAACTAGTACGTAACCTGTAGTAAGTCGTAAACTGAACGTTAACTGANAATGATGAACAACATGTTTATCTGAATATTAAACTGCGGCCTCAGGCCCTATATATATATATATGCGGCCTCGGGCCCAAGTATGTAAACATAACTGCGGCCTCAGGCCCAAAGATGCATAAAGCATAAACTGCAGCCTCAGCCTCATTTAGCGACGGATTAGCAATGGATTATCAAGAAATTCTGCTAGCTACGACCGTCTTAGCGACAGATTAGCGACGACGTTCGTAGCTAATTCCAGTTTTTTTTGTAGTGTACTAAGACTCGGGGGCATCAAACCCAAGTCGTCTATATTGAATACGCATTGAGCTCACAACGTTCAGAATGAAAGTCATGAACGAGTTATGAAGCTAGAGAATAGAAGTTCTACAACTATTCAAGGAACTAGGCTAAACTATATTTTTGAGGCAATTAGTAACGTGGTAAAAGAAACATAGTGTAGGGAGAATCATTAACATTCCCAAATATAGAGAGTTAGCCTCACATACCTTATCTTCCTACTCTTGAGCATAATACAACATTCGCCAACCTTTTCAACTTTAATCTATATCAATACAAGTCAAAGGGATTCCATATTAGCAATAATACTCATGTTTTGGTCCCTTAGGCATTTTATCAAACACTTGGTGAGTATAAAGCTTCATATCCCTCATTAATGGTGTTTCTTCACGCAAAAATCCATTCTCTTGCTCCTAGTTCTGAACCCTCAAATTGCTATAATCAATACTATTTTTTATCACCCATAACTTAAACAATAACCTTAACCAATAATCAACAATCGACAACCCAAACCTATAACCGTTCATGCTTTTTTACCAAATCCATCAACTCATATCTCATGGACTAGAGTCTATAATCAGTAATCCAATGCTAGAATCAATTAGAAGGTGAAAACATTACCTTTTTGAAGTTCAATCCCCATGAATTCGAGTTCTAGGGTTTCTTTTCTCAACAATGATGTCCCAATAGAATATCTAATGATATGGAGGGTTTACCCATGTTAATAGGATGTTGGAAAATTGTAATTAACTTAGAATCACCATTAGAACTTACCTTGGATGGTGGAGGGACCCTTAAGGAGTTTGGTTTTTGAGAGCTCCCCTATCTAGAGCAAGTTTTTGTGTTTTGGGGGTGTGGGGGATGAAGTAGGGCTTCAAAATGACCCCCAAGTGCGCCCCCACGCGCACCTGAAGGCCTGACCGCGCAAAATGGCAGTAACACTGCCACAAGTGCGCGGCCGTGCACGGGGCACGCACTGGGCGTGCAAATTGCACACTGTTATGTAAAAAGCATATAACTTTTTGCGCAGAGATCCGTTCAGGCTCCATAATATGTCGTTGAAAATCTATTTCAAAGTCCTACAACTTTTATGTTGTGAGTCTTCCCATGTACCTTACACATTTTCACTAAATATTGCTGCAAGACTGACCTTTTGTAAACTTAGTAGATTTTATCGAATCTTGTACACCTCACTCTTCGTCTCGATTCTAAAATAACTATTTTCACCCATACTCATCCCGCTAGGACTTCATATGTCAAAAAATATTAGATTAATACCCATTTAACATATCCACACCTAGTCCGAATGTACGGGGTGTTACACAAACTGATGAACAAGAATATAAGCTAGACGAAAAGTATTGTATTGCTTTGTTATGCGTGAATGTAAGATGTTTACAAAATGACCAGAACCCTCTTTATATAGTAGATGAATTCTATCTATGGTAAATTCTAATTACGGAAGTAAATCCCATGATTAGCCTAAACATTCGCCCTTGATTTGATCGGTTCCAAAATTTCCGCCGTGATCTTCGACCGGTCACAGATATCTCGCTTTTCCGTTATTGCGCTTTGCTCGAAGTCTGCCATATTTGGTCTCGATCGCTGCCGTCCTTGGTCTCGACAGGAACCTCAATTCTCGAACTTGATACCTTGTCTTCCTGCTCTGGTCCGATCCACTACGAGACTGGCATTTAATGCAATTCCCCAATCTCGATCAAATAGTAAAATCGGGTAGGCCCAGTTTTAACTGTATATATATATATATATATATATATATATATATATATATATATATTTCATGATGTCCTCACATATCTAGTACATTATTATTGGACCGCTAGTGAGTGTCCAGGTTGACCATCTCGTCTCTACCCCTATATATATATATATAGACACACACACACACACATATATTGTCGGCTATTTTTTTCTGAAAGTGTATATACTATGTAGTTTTTCCATTTTATTTAATACGCTATTCTTCTTTTGTCTTCAATATCAAATTTCTTATAATAAAACTTTCTCTCTCCAAATACTCTCGGCGCATTTTAGCGTGAATAACTAAAATACGCCATCAGCCATGGGAGGAAGAGGAAGACCTAAGAAAACCGTCACGAAGATCTAGCTAGCTGAATTCATAGCAACAACGATCAGAAACAACGAATCACACAAGTCTACACCCAATCAAGGCGCACAAAATCGAGATCTGGAGGCGATAACACCAAAGACAGGAAGGATTGAAACAGCGAGTACTAGTAAGAGCTTGAATGAGCAATTTACGACTAATCAAGCTGAAATTCAACAGGAAAAGGTAAAAAACTCGAATAACACAAGTAGTAAAAAAGATGAAGGAACACATGCAAAGGAAATTCACATTGAAAAATAACCAATCGAGATAGAAGCAAGTGCAGAGAAAGTCAATGAAGGTAAATCATGGGCGAATTTAGTTGCTGGTAACACGTTTGCTGCTAGAGGAATGGGACTATCGTTTGTGGCACCAGTGATACAAAATGGTGAGAAAATTGTTGAATTGCAAAAAGAGGAAATTGAAAAGGAAGCTGAGAAGTGGAAAACGGCAGTTATTATGTATGTGGTAAATACACAAAGTATTGGAGCAATTGAGAGGTTTATTGCATCGCAATGGAACTTTGTATCAAAACCGAAGGTGTACTACCATAATGATGGTTTTTTTGTTGTGAGATTGAAAAATGAAGAGGAAAGAAATGAAGTACTATGACCATGTACAATCCAAAACAGACCAGTAATCACTAAGGCATGGACATCAGATTTTGATTTCAATGAAGAGGTGCTGGAAACTCTGCCGTTATAGGTTAAACTACCAAATCCACCTCTGAACTGTTGGGGAATGGATTCCCTGAGTCGTATAGGGAGTGGGATGGGAATTCCGATATATGCAGATGAATGTACAACAAGAGTGAAAAGGATATCTTATGCTAGAATCCTTGTGGAAATGGACATTACTAAACCACAACCAACAAAGATAACAGTCAAGGATCCGAGGGGTAGGCAATTTGATCAGTCAGTTGTCTATGATCGGAAGCCAACATATTGTAGTACTTGCTTACAACTGGGACATAACTGCCAAATTAAACAAGCACAGCCTCAGATGAACAAGCAGCAGAAGTTGAAGCAGGAATGGAAACAAAAAGAGCAAGAGAAACAAAGAAGCACGATTCATAAGGCACAAGAAGCAGCAGGGAATACAGAACAAGTATCAAAAATGCAGAATGCAATGAAAGCAACAATGGAAGAAAACAAAGGATGGCAAGTAGCAAAAGGTAAATCAGCCACAAAGAATTCTCAAGCAGCACCAGCAAGAGAAATACTAGTGGGTAATGGTTTTGATATTCTTACTGAAGCAAGCTTTAGTGATCCAAACAAGGAAAAAAGAGGGCAATGTAGTTACTGTCACGATCCATTTTCCATAATAGGTCATGATGGCGCCCGACACCATCTGTCAGGCCAGCCAACGAGGAAGTATAATTAAATTCTCAATTTACCCTTACCAAAAACCATTATAATAGATTATTCCCCCAATTGAAGTCATAAACCAGTAAAGATCAATAAAATGTACGACAGTTATACAACCCAAAATAACGTCTACTACTGTGTGTGCCAGAACCTGGTGTCACAAGCTACGGGTAACTAGTATAATATACATAAACTGAATAATGCCTTATCCTACTGTCTGAATCAGGATAGACAGAAACAGCAACAAAAAAAATACAAGGAAGACTTCTTCGGCTGCGGGTCGGCAAGAAGGGAGTGCAGCTCACCGTAGAAGTCCCAGATGCGCTCACTGATATGCACCAGAGTGATGTCCGGATCCACCTGCCTCAAATCCTGTACATTTAAGTACAGAAGTGTAGCATGAGTACATAAACAATATGTACCCAGTAAGTATCCCGTCTAATCTCGAAGAAGTAGAGACGAGAGGTCGACTCGATACTTACTAAGGTCAATTAATATATATATATATATATATATATATGATTAATATGATGTATTCAAATCAATGGATTTACAAGTGTCAACAAGTTTATGGCAAGTGGTATTAAGTCAAGAAACTTTACGAGCATTCAAGTTTAATAATTTATCATTACGAATAATGGCAAAATAAAGATGTAATGCTTTTCCACAATTAACATGCACATATACCGAGGCGCGACCCGATCAACAGAAATAAACTGTGCACTTGCCGAGGGTCGAACGGCGCGCCTATAGATGCATCTATTCATACCGAGGCGATCGGCCCGATGCACAAATAGATGAAATACAAGTTCACAACATGGCACATAATGGTCAAGAATACCAAATCCCACACTTAATTAACTATACGACAAGTATCGCTCCTATCCCCTTTTACGTCTCTAGTACACGCTAGGTATCATAAAACAATTTAACATAAGAGATAATATTTAATAGGCCATGTGTGTAGGTCCTAAGCTACCCGGACATTTTATCATAGTAGTAGCTATGCACGGGCTCTCGTCACCTAACGCGTGTGGTAGTCTCCCGCATTTTAGCAACAAACACTCAAACAATTAATCCTAAGGACAAATTCCCTCTTACGAGGTTAGAAAGGAGACTCACCTCTCCAAAGTGCACTGTCTGATAATCAAGAATAGACCCAACCCTCAATTTCGTAGCCAAACTAGCACAACTAATTTAAAATAAGCAAGGAAACTAGTCCAATAAGAGCTTACAAGGTTAAAATTCTGAATTGTTAAGCAATTTCCTAATCATAAATAACAAGCTTTCCTAATTTCCGACCCCGGGCCCACAATACCAGATTCCAATATTTGTTCGAAGGAAGTTGGTTCTCTCACCTAAGGAATCACAATATGTTGATTTCTAGTATCATTTCATGGTTAAATTAATAGATATAAATCTTAGTTTGACTAAACCCTAGGTCTAACTTAACTCTCTTGATTTTTACCTAAGTTTTAAAGTGTTAAATCTACTAATGTTTATATATTTGAACTAAAGGTGGGTGGAAAGACTTAACCTGCAATGATATGTGGGGAAACTCTCTCTGGTTTGAAACCCCCCAAAATCGCCCAACGTGTATAATGAGTAATGAAGAGAAATGAGTTTGGGTTCGTATTAAATGAACCTTCTTGCCCCCAGTGATTTCCGCTTTCTGCAGGCAAGGAATCTCGCTTCTGCGGGTTCCGCTATCTGCGAAAGTGAGCCGCTTTTTGCGGAAAAGCCCAAGGGGTCCTGGGCCGCGTTCTGCGGTCTAAACCTCGCTCGCGGTTCGCTTTAAGCGGAAAGGCCACCGCTTCTGCGCGTTCTGGGCCTGGGCGGATGGACGCGCTTCTGCGTCAAGGGGCCCGCTCCTGCGGCTTTCCCTGGGCCTGGCCCCTTCCGCTTTCTGTGATAAACGACCGTTCTCGGTCTCGCTTCTGCGGTCCAAGAAGCCGCAGAAACCGTTAATGACAGACAGCGCAGATAAGGCTTTTTCCTAAGTTTTCACTTCCACTTGAACCTCGACATTTGACGCTCGGGGCTCCCGGCCGCCCGAACATACCAACAAGTTGAAATCAACTGAAGGCGGACCTAATCGAACTCGAACCCTCGAAACACTCAAAACAACGCTAAATCGAGGAATCAACCCCCAAAACCAAATGAATCAATTCATTGAACTTCAAGTTCTTAATTCTCCTTCAACGGGTCAAAACGCCCTTAAACTACTCGGATGGACACCAAATTTTACGGGTAGGTCTTAACTGATATTTCGGACTTGTACCAAGTTTCGGAATTGAAATCCGAACCCGATACCTATGAAAACAATGATTTCTTAGTTTATTTAAATCTTTGAAATTTTAACTTAACAATTTCACGAAAAAATTCATTACTCGGGCTAGGGACCTCGGAATTCGATTCCGGGCATATGCCCAGGTACCATATTTTTCCGCGGTCCCTCAGAAATTGCCAAATCACGATTCCGGGTCCGTTTCCCCAAAATGTTGACCGAAGTCAAACTTGGCCTTTTTAAAGAAACTTAAAGAAACAACTAGGCTTATTCTTGCTCAAAACTCTTCTAACTTCCGAACCACCCGTCCCCGCAAGTCATAAACTAGCTAAAGCAAGTGCGAAAAGTATTATTTAAGGGAACGGGGTTTGGAAATGCAAAACGACCAGTCGGGTCGTTACATTCTCCACCTCTTAAACAAACGTTCGTCCTCGAACGGACATAGAAAAGTACCTGGACTGCTGAATAAGTGGGGATATCGGCTCCGCATGTCCTCCTCAGACTCCTAGGTCGCCTCCTCGACCGGTTGGCCCCTCCACTGGACTCTTACTGCAGAAATCCTCTTGGACCTCAACTGGCGGTCCTGTCTATCAATAATGGTAACTGGCTCCTCCTCGTAGCCCAAGCTCTCATCTAACTGTATGGTACTGAAATCCAACACATGTGAATAGTCGGCATGATACTTCCGGAGCATCGATACATGGAAGACTGGATGAACTCCTGATAAACTGGGAGGTAAAGCAAGCTCATACTCTCCAACTCGCCTCAATACCTCGAAGGGGCCAATAAACCTTGGGCTCAACTTGCCCTTCTTTCCGAACAATAATGCCCTTCATGGGCGAAACCTTCAAGAGAACCTTCTCGCCAACCATAAATGATACATCGCGCGCCTTCTGATCCGCGTAACTCTTCTGCCTGGACTGAGCTGTGCGGAGCCTCTCCTGAATCAACTTTACCTTATCCAAGGCATTCTGAACCAAATCTGTACCAAGCAACTTAGCCTCACTAGGCTCAAACCACCCGATAGGAGAACGACAACGTCGACCATATAATGCATCATACGTGGCCATCTTTATGCTGGACTGATAGCTGTTATTATATGCAAACTCCGCCAAGGGTAAGAACTGATCCCACTGCCCTCCAAAGTCAATCACACATGCTCTAAGCATATCCTCTAAAATCTGAACTGTCCGCTCCGACTGCCCGTCGGTCTGAGGATGGAATGCCGTGCTAAGCTCCACGCGAGTCCCCAACTCACTCTGAACAGCTCTCCAGAAATGGGAAGTGAACTGAGGGCCTCTGTCTGATATGATGGAGACCGGCACACCGTGCAACCTCACTATCTCCCGAATGTAAATCTGGGCATATCTCTCCGCCGTATAAGTAGTTGCCACTGGAATGAAGTGGGCGGACTTGGTCAATCTATCCACAATAACCCACACTGAATCAACCTTCCGCTGAGTCCGCAGCAACCCAACCACGAAATCCATGGTAATGCGCTCCCACTTCCATTCCGGAATGGGCATCCGCTGAAGTAGGCCACCTGACCTCTGGTGCTCATATTTGACCTGCTGGCAATTCAAACATCTAGCAACATACTCCACTATGTCCTTCTTCATCCTCCGCCACCTGTAGTGCCGTCTCAAGTCACGATACATCTTTGTGACACCCGGATGAATGGAGTACCTCGAACTGTGGGCCTCATCTAGAATCCTCTCTCTCAAGCCATCAACATTAGGAACACATACACGGCCCTGAAGCCGTAACACACCATCCTCGCCAATAGAAATCTCCTTGGCACCTCCCTGAAGTACCGTCTCTCTGAGGGCCGCCAAATGTGGATCATCGAACTGGCGGGCCTTAATCTGCCCTAATAACGAAGACTGAGCAACCACGCATGCTAGAACTCGGCTGGGCTTTGAAATGTCCAATCTCACGAGTCTGTTAGCTAAAGACTGAATGTCCAAAGCTAATGGTCTCATCTCAGCAGGAATGAATGCCAAGCTACCCATACTCTCTGCCTTCCTACTCAAGGCATCTGCGACCATATTTGCCCTGCCTGGGTGATAAAGAATGGTAATGTCATAATCCTTTAGTAACTCAAGCCACCTGCGCTGCCTCAACTTAAGATCCCCCTGCTTGAACAAATGCTGCAAGCTGGGATGATCTGTATAAACCTCACATGACACTCCATATAAATAATGCCTCCATATCTTAAGAGCATGAACAATCGCCGCCAACTCTAGATCGTGCACAGGGTAATTTTTCTCGTGAACCTTCAGCTGACGTGAAGCATATGCAATAACTCGCCCCTCCTGCATCAATACACATCCCAAGCCAATGCGAGAAGCGTCGCAATACACTGTATACATCCCTGAACCGGAAGGCAATACAAGAACTGGTGCCGTAGTCAAGGCCGTCTTGAGCTTCTGGAAGCTCTCCTCACAATCATCGGACCAACAGAACGGGGCCCCCTTTTGGGTCAATATGGTAAGAGGTGATGCAATAGATGAAAAGCCCTGCACAAATCGCCGGTAATAGCCTGCTAACCCCAAGAAGCTCCTGATCTCGGTCACTGAAGTAGGACGTGGCCAACTCTGAACTGCCTCAATCTTCTTGGGATCCACCTTAATACCATCCCCTGACACTACATGCCCCAAGAATGCTACTGACTCCAGCCAAAACACACACTTGGAGAACTTAGCATAAAGTTGCTGCTCTCGCAAGGTCTGAAGCACTACCCTCAAATGCTGATCGTGCTCACCCAGGCTACGTGAGTATATCAGGATGTCGTCAATGAAGACGATGACAAAAGAATCAATATAAGGCCTGAACACCCTGTTCATCAGATCCATAAATACCGCTGGAGCATTAGTCAAGCCAAAGGACATCACCAGAAACTCATAGTGGCCATATCTAGTCCTGAATGCGGTCTTCGGAATATCTGAATCCCGAATCTTCAACTGATGATACCCTGACCTCAGGTCGATCTTAGAGAACACCCTAGCACCCTGCAGCTGGTCAAACAAATCATCAATACGGGGTAATGGATACTTGTTCTTGATGGTGACTTTGTTCAACTGACGGTAATCAATGCACATCCGCATAGTCCCATCCTTCTTCTTCACGAATAGCATTGGTGCACCCCAAGGCGATACACTGGGCCTAACAAACCCCTTTGCTAACAACTCCTCCAACTGCTCCTTCAGCTCCTTAGGAGCCATACGGTACGGTGGGATAGATATAGGATGAGTGCCTGGAGCCAAATCAATACAGAAATCAATATCATGGTCCGGAGGCATGCTAGGAAGATCAGAAGGAAAAACATCGACGAACTCTCGGACTACTGGCACTGAATCAATCGTCGGAGACTCTGCGGTGGTGTCTCGCACATAAGCTAGATAAGCCAAACATCCCTTCTCCACCATGCGCTGAGCCTTCAGGAAAGAAATGACCCTGTTAGGCGTATCAACTGTGGAACCCTTCCACTCCAATCTCGGCAACCCTGGCATCGCTAGAGAAACAGTCTTGGCATGGCAATCTAGAACGGTGTGATATGGAGATAACCAATCCATGCCCAGAATAACCTCAAAATCGATCATATCGAGCAGCAGGAGATCTGCTCTAGTCTCAAGACCACAGAAAGTAACCACACAAGACCGGTAGACCCGGTTCACAACCACAGAATCACCCACAGGAGTGGACACATGAACAGGAGCACCTAAAGGCTCAGGAGAAATAGCCAGGAAACGAGCAAACAGAGATGATACATAAGAATAAGTGGACCCTGGATCAAATAATACCGATGCATCTCTACCGCTGACGGAGATAATACCTGTGATGACGGCATCTGAGGCCAATGCATCCGGCCTGGCTGGAAGGGCATAGAATCTAGCTGGAGCACCGGCTTTCTGGCCTCCACCTGACTGAGGAGTAGCTGGTTGACCTCTCCCTGTCTGGCCTCCACCTCTGGATCGGCCTCTACCACTCTGCCCTCCACCTGTAGGTGGCTGGGCCGCTGGTGCTGGAGTCATGGGCTGCTGCCCCTGCTGTACTGCCTTACCCCTAAGCCTGGGGCAGTATCTCCTCATGTGGCCTGGGTCACCGCACTCAAAACAACGTGGTGCGGCAACCTGCTGCCCTGATGACTGTCCCTGATGACTCGTAGACCCCGTGGGAGGAGCCTGGATAGCCGGTGGGCGATATGAAGTCTCCAGCATAGCACTGAAGTAGGGACCAGAAGAACTCTGAGGACCTAAATACCCACTGGAAGAACCCTGGCGGTAGGAACTCTCTGGCATGGCACTGAAATAGGGGCGTGCTGGAGCACCCCAGGCGGGAGGTGGTGGTGCTGAAGATGGGGGCCTACT
>NW_017676166.1:49569-50466 GCF_001879085.1 Nicotiana attenuata | reverse complement strand
ACTATTGGGTAACGTTTCTTTAATCCCTTCTAGTTATATTTCATCATTTTGTAGTTAAGTCCATCATTAAAATTCGAATTTGGGATCAAAATTTTGAAGAAATTGGGTAAAACTTCATAGGCTAAACCATTGAGTTTTGAGTGAGCATTTGACCTCCGATTTGGGAGATTTTTATATGGTTAGACTCGTGAGAGTACGAGGGTTCTGAAAATGTGAAAATTATTCAATTCCGAGATGTTGGCCTGAAGGGCATTTTGGTCATTTCACCTAATTTCACGCCGTAGCTTTGAATTAAATAGCAAAACCAGTTATTTGCGATGTTATTTACAATGTGTAATTGAATTGAATAGATTTGGGCCATTTTAGTCGGATACTCGTGGCAAGGGCGTGACTTCTAGTTGATTTTGAGCCGGTTTGAGGTAAGTGGCTTGTCTAACCTTGTGTGGGGGACCTTTCCCCTTAGGACTTGTTATTTGTATTTTGAGTGCCTTGTACGTGAGGTGACGAGCGCGTACTTGAGCCGACTGTTGAAAATCCTGATTTTACTTATGACATTGAGATCGAGTCCTTTCATATTTGCTTTACTCTATCTGTAATTATAACCTGTGCTAGATTAGAGAAGCATGTTTAGTTGATTTGACCTTCTTAATTGCTTAAGTTGCCTTGACTGTACTAGGTGAAGCATGCTAGGCTAGTAATATCTGTTGCTTGTCTTTTGTACTTCATTTCTGAATATCTTCTGGTTGTGGTTGCGCATTTACATTGGGACTACGGATTTGGGATTCCGGTAGCTCCCCCTCCCCCCCTCCCCCCATTGTTTGTTTACTTTGGGACTGCGGGTTTGATTCCCGATAGATCCCCCTGCACATTTACTTTGGGACTGCGGGTTAGATTCCC
>NW_017676166.1:44249-45500 GCF_001879085.1 Nicotiana attenuata | reverse complement strand
CTGCTGTTCATCTTTCACCGGAGTCATCGAGGTAGCTGCATGGCATCCGCAGACCCGATTTCTCCTTCTATCTTCCTTACTTTCAGTATTTCTAGACTATCTCTGTTTTAGGCTGTTTTAAAGACTTGTAATAGAGGCTCTTGACTTGTGACACCGGATCGGTGGGCTATGTAGTGGTGTTATTATGATTTCCGCACATTTTATCTACTGGTTCAGGCTTCTAGTTATGCTAATTTTGCATTTGAACTCTGTTAATTGGTAATGAACTCTATAAGAGAGAGGGGTTGTGATTGATAATTGGTCGGGCTAGCCTAGCAATGTGTTGGGAGCTATCACGACCGGGGTTGGGGTCGTGACAAGTTGGTATAAGAGCCTTGGTTACCTTGGTCTCGCAAGTCATAAGCCGGTTTAGTAGTCTCGCGGATCGGTACGGAGACGTCTGTATTTATCCTCGAGAGGCTGCAGAACCTTTAGGAAAATTTCATATTCTTGAAATTCTTGTCGTGCGACTTTGTTGAACCGAGAACTAAACTTCTATTATTCTATTCTCTCACAGATGGTGAGGACACAAGCTACCGGACGAGGTGGACGACCACCAGTGTCACCCACTGAGGCCACCATAGGCCGTAGACGCGGTCATGGTCGTGGTAGAGGCAAAGTAGCGAGGGCAGCATTTGTTGATCCACCAGCTGCCCCAGCTCCGGATCAGACTCCAGCAGCACCAGTTCAGGCACCAGCTGTGCCCGTCGTGATTCCAGGTCTACAGGAGACTTTGACACAGATATTGACAGTTTGCACTGGCCTGGCTTAGGCAGTTTCAGCCACCGCAGCAGCAGCTACTTCGCAGGACGGGGGAGGCAACCAGACCCCCGCTGCTCGCACACCTGAGCAGGTAGTGCAGGGACTACAGACGCCAGAGGCACCTCTAGCACAGCCGGTTGCACCAGTGCAGGAGTTCAGGGTTCCAGTTATGTCGGAGGATGAGCAGCATCGTCTTGAGAGGTTTGGTAGACTCCAGCCTATGACATTCAGTGGTGCTGAGGGTGAGGATGCCCAGGGTTTTCTTGACAGGTGTCAGCAGATGCTCCGTACAGCAGGGATTCTAGAGTCTAGTGGTGTGTCATTTACCACCTTTCAGTTTACTGGGGCTGCCTTCACTTGGTGGGAGGCGTATGAGAGGCGTAGGCCGGTTGGTGCAGCGCCCCTTTCTTGGCAGCGGTTCTCCACTCTCTTCTTGGAGAAGTATGTACC
>NW_017676166.1:31144-42262 GCF_001879085.1 Nicotiana attenuata | reverse complement strand
TCTGGATTCGTTCGTTATTGTTTTTATTGATGATATTCTGGTGTACTCGCATAGTCAGGAGGAGCACGCGGAGCATTTGCGAGTTGTATTGCAGAGATTGAGGGAGGAGAAGCTTTATGCAAAGTTCTCCAAGTGTGAGTTTTGGCTCAGTTCAGTGGCTTTCTTGGGACACGTGTTGTCCGGCGAGGGTATTCAGGTTGATCCAAAAAAGATAGAGGCGGTTCAGAGTTGGCCTAGACCGTCCTCAGCCACGGAGATTCGTAGTTTTCTTGGGTTGGCAGGCTATTACCGCCGGTTTGTTCATGGATTCTCATCCGTTGCATCGCCCTTGACCAAGTTGACTTAGAAGGGTGCTCCATTTGTATGGTCGGACGAGTGTGAGGAGAGCTTTCAGAAGCTTAAGACAACTTTGACCACAACTCCAGTATTGCTTTTGCCATCAGCTTCAGGTTCATATACCGTATATTGCGATGCTTCGAGAGTTGGGATTGGTTGTGTATTGATGTAGGAGGGTAGAGTTATTGCTTATGCTTCTCGTCAGTTGAAGCCCCATGAGAAGAATTACCCTGTTCATGATTTGGAGTTGGCTGCCATAGTTCATGCATTGAAGATTTGGAGGCATTACTTGTATGGCGTATCTTATGAGGTATTCACTGATCATCGCAGTCTTCAGCATTTGTTCAAGCAAAAGGATCTTAATTTGAGGCAGCGGAGATGGCTAGAGTTGCATAAGGATTATGATATTACTATTGTGTATCATCCGGGGAAGGCCAATGTAGTGGTCGATGCTTTGAGCCGAAAGGTAGTGAGTATGGGAGTTTGGCGTATATTCCAGTTGGGGAGAGGCCCCTTGCAGTTGATGTTCAGGCCTTGGCCAATCGGTTTGTGAGACTAAATATTTCGGAGCCCAGTCGGGTGTTGGCTTGTGTGGTTTCTCGGTCTTCCTTGTATGATCGCATCAGAGAGCGCCAGTATGCTGATCCGCATTTGCTTGTCCTTAAGGACAGGGTTCAACATGATGATGCCAGAGATGTGACCATTGGTGATGATGGTGTGTTGCGGATGCAGGGCCGGATTTGCGTGCCCAATGTGGATGGGCTTCGGGAGTTGATATTGGAGGAGGCCTATAGTTCGCAATATTCCATTCATCCGGGTGCCGCAAAGATGTATCAGGATCTTAGACGGCACTATTGGTGGCGGAGGATGAGGAAAGATATTGTGGAGTTTGTAGCTCGGTGTCTCAATTGTCAGCAGGTGAAGTATGAGCATCAGAGACCGGGTGGCTTGCATCAGCAGATGGTTATTCCCAAGTAGAAGTGGGAGAGGATCACTATGGATTTTGTTACCGGACTCCCACGAACTTTGAAGAAGTTCGATGCTATTTGGGTGATTGTAGACAGGCTGACCAAGTCCGCGCACTTCATTCCTGTTTGTACTACTTATTCTTCAGAGCAGCTGGCAGAGATTTATATTCGGGAGATTGTTCAGTTGCATGGTGTCCCAGTTTCCATCATATCAGATTGGGGAACTCAATTTACTTCTCAATTTTGGCAGTCCGTTCAGCGAGAGTTGGGTACTCAGGTACAGTTGAGCACAGCCTTTCACCCTCAGACGGACGGGCAGTCCGAGCGCACCATTCAGATACTAGAGGATATGCTACGCGCCTGTGTTATTGACTTCGGAGGGTCATGGGATCGATTTCTACCGCTTGCAGAGTTTGCCTACAATAACAGCTACCGGTCGAGTATTCAGATGGCCCCATATGAGGCTTTGTATGGGAGGCGGTGTAGATCTCCAGTTGGTTGGTTCGAGCCCGGTGAGGCTAGGCTATTGGGGACAGATTTGTTTCAGGAGGATTTAGATAAAGTAAAGGTAATTCAGGAGAGACTCCATACAGCGCAGTCGAGACAGAAGAGTTATGCGGACAGGAAGGTTCGAGATGTAACCTACATGGTTGGTGAGAAGGTCCTGTTGAAGGTTTCACCCATAAAGGGTGTTATGAGATTCGGAAAGAAGGGGAAATTGAGTCCGCGGTTCATTGTGACTTTTGAGGTACTTCGGAGGATTGGGGAGGTGGCCTATGAGC
Source organism: Nicotiana attenuata (assembly GCF_001879085.1). NCBI lineage: Eukaryota > Viridiplantae > Streptophyta > Magnoliopsida > Solanales > Solanaceae > Nicotiana > Nicotiana attenuata. Next base: position 40,176 of record NW_017676166.1, on the reverse strand, counting down.
TTGCCTTGCCACCCAGCTTGTCGAGCGTGCATCCAGTTTTTCATGTTTCTATGCTCCGGAAGTATATTGGAGACCCGTCCCATGTTCTGGATTTCAGTACGGTTCAGTTGGAGGGTGATTTGACTTACGATGTACAGCCAACAGCCATTTTGGAGTGTCGGGTTTGGAAATAGAGATCAAAGGATGTAGCTTCAGTGAAAGTGCAGTGGAGAGGTCGGCCCGTGGAAGAGGCTACCTGGGAGACCGAGCGGGAGATACGGAGCAGATATCCTTACCTATTTGAGGCTTCAGGTATGTTTCTTGACTCGCTCGAGGACGAGCGTTTGTTTAAGTTGGTGAGGATGTGACGACCCGACCCGTCGTCTCATGAGTTACCGCTCCGTTCCCCCCCCCCCCCATTTCTACTTCTTTATGCTTCGTTATCCGTGTTTTATGTGGTTGAGTTGATTGGGTTGAGTCTGGAGCGAATTTGGCAAGAAATGAGACACTTAGTCTCTTTAAGGAAGGCTTAGTTTGGAAAAGTCAATCGGATGTTGACTTATGCCTTAGAGGGCTCGGATGTGATTTCCGATGATTCGGTTAGCTTCGGGGGATGATTTGTGACTTAGGAGTGTGATCGGAAGTGGTTTTGGAGGTCCGGTGTAGAATTAGGCTTGAATTGGCGAAGTTAGTATTTTGGCAATTTCCGGTTGTTAGGTGAGATTTTGATCCGAGGGTCGAAATGGAATTCCGAAAGTTTTTGTAGCTTCGTTATGTGATTTGGGATGTGTGTGTAAAATTTCAAGTCATTCGGAGGTGATTTGGGAGGTTTTTTGATCAAATGCGTGTTTCGGAAGTTTTAGAAGAACTTAGGCTTGAATTCGATGTAATTTGATGGTTTTGGTGTTTTTTGAGGTGTTTTGATGATTGGAACAAGTTTGAATGATGTTTTAGGATGGGTTGGTACTCTTGGTTGAGGCCCCGGGGGCCTCGGGGTGATTTTGGATGGCTAACGGAAGGTTTTTGGGACTTAGGAAATTGCAGAAATGCAGCAGCTATTGCAAAGGAATTTTGACCTTCGCGATCGCGGGAGGTCCCCCGCGTTCTCATAGAAGGAATTTGGGAGGCTTGAGATTTGTTCATCGCATTTGCATTTGGGAGTTCGCGATCATAGAGAGTTAAATGGTGAAGCTTCGCGTTCGCAGTGAGCGGTCCGCGTTCGCGTAGTGGAAATTGAGGGTCCAGCTAAGTTGTTCTCCGCGTTCGCATCAGGAAAGTCGCATTCGCATAGTTCTGGGAAATCATTCATCGCGTTCGCATGAAATAGGTCGCGTTCGCATAGGTCAAGTTGGAGGTCTTGAAATATTGCTCTTCGCGATCGCGAGCCTGAGGCCGGGATCGCATAGAAGGAATCAGTAGCTGGGCAGAAGGGTTTTTAAACATTTTATTCCGCGAGCTTAAGTCATTTTTCCACCATTGTTGAACATTTTTAGAGCTCCTTGGGAGAAATTGAAGAGGGATTCGAAGAGGATTGATTAGATGTAAGTTTTATGAACCAAAAACGTGATTGTATTGTGAAATTAACCTAGAAATTCATGGAAATTTAGCTTAAAAGGGAAGAACTAGGACTTGGGATTTTGAAATTTTAAATTGGGATTTGAAGGGCCATTTGAGGTCGGATTTGAGAGTTTTTGATATGTATGGACTCGCGGCGAGATAAGGAACCCGTTGATATGAGAATTTCTGAGTTTCAAGAAGTGGGCCCCGGGCTCGGGTTTTGCTAATTTCGAGATTTTTGATATTTTTCGATTGTTTGTGCTTGGATTTTGTTCCCTTAGTATATTGTGACGTATTCGCTCTGATTTTGGTCAGATTCGACGCGCGAGGAGGCCGATTTGAGAGGCAAGGGCATAGCGAGCTAGAGCTTTGGCCGGTTTAAGGTGAGTAATGATTGTAAATGATGTCTTGAGGGTTTGAAACTCCGAATTTGCACAACGTAGTGCTATGTTGAGGTGAGACACACGCTGCATGATGAGCGTGGGGTCCATTACTACTGGGGATTGTGACTTGGTCCATCCTGATTGATGATTCTTACTGTATTTTTGACTGAGATTTAATTATTATCATTATGATTTGGGCTAGTTGCCATGTTTGGGGCCTCGTGCCGACTTGTAGAACCCTTAGGGGCATTATGACTGATTTTCCTCACTTATTAAAAATCATATCCTCAGTCATGTTTCTATTTGTTTAAAACAATGTGAATCGGTTTTATTAATGCTAATCCTAAATGAGGGAAATATGTGGGCTGAGATCCCTACCTTATATTATTGTGCCCGAGAGACTGTGAGTAAAATGACTGAGAGGGATTGATAACCCAACAGTGAGGATGTTATATATGTTAAGGATCAGGCTGCACGCCACAGCAAATACTTATATGGATCGGGCTGCACGCCGCAGCAAATGTTTATGTGGATCGGGCTGCGAGCCGCAGCAATATAGCGCTTGGGCGGTAGGAGCCCCTCCCGGAGTCTGCACACCCCCAGTGAACGCAGTCGACTGGTTATATGGATCGGGCTGCACGCCGCAACGGTTATTTTGATTTCGGTTATTGTGAGAGATACATGGTTACTAGGTACGAGGAACGGAATTATACTTGTTAAATACCTGATAACCTACCTGTCTTACCTGATCTAGGATATTTCACTTGACTTATTCACTATTTTGCTGCTTTGAGTTAATTTACTGCTTGATATAGAACTGCTTAGTGCCTTTACGTGATTTCTTACTGTCAGCCATTATTTATGATTATTACTCACTGGGTCGGAGTAATCACATTACTTCCTGCACCTTGTGTGCAGATCCAGGTGCTACCGAGGCATAGAGAGAGCTTTCCTGCTGTTCATCTTTCACCGGAGTCATCGAGGTAGCTGCATGGCGTTCGCAGACCCGATTTTATCTACTGGTTCAAGCTTCTAGTTATGCTAATTTTGCATTTGAACTCTGTTAATTGGTAATGAATTCTATAAGAGAGAGGGGTTGTGATTGATAATTGGTCGGGCTTGCCTAGCAATGTGTTGGGCGCCATCACGACTGGGGCTGGGGTCGTGACAAACACATGCAGTGGAGAAACATTCCACAAGTCAGTCGGGTAAACCAAGGTCAATTACTCCTAACACTCTTCCATTCACTAATTTAACTATAACTCATATTAACACTAATAGCTCCAAGTTAACCACATCTCCTACTTCCTTTTTAATTAATAATAAATTTGCTAATCTTTATGATAATGAAACTGATAGTGCTAATCCATTATCAAATCAACCAGCAAATATCCAATCACATAACACAAAGTCCACTCAAGTGCCAAACCACCCGGTCCAATAAGAAAATTCTCTCAAATTAAACCCTATCCATCCTACAATACCAAACCCTATCACTATCCATGCAATTTGACACGTTATCCCACCCCACATGCAAGGCATGCCCCAGTACCCAAACACACCATCTTCACCTACATACGAAAACCACCTACTTAACCTAGCAAATCATCCACCTCCTCCTTTGAATATCGGAATACCACCATCAATTACACCTATTGTAGTCCCCATGCAAATAGGTAATGATGAGTCCTCCACTTCCAAAATCCATTCCACTACACCATCTCAAAATCAGTCTACTCAACCGTCCAATTCTACCATTGATATAGTTACGTCTATACTTACTCAATCAACTCTAGCTCATAACAATTTGACTAACCCAATACCAAATCCTATCATTCTAGAAGATGTTCCCCTTCACCCTGCTAAGTCATTTACGCAGAGCACAAACCCAAACAAGGCAGAACAACCATCATCTTCAACACACTCAAACTCCATTCTCCCAACCTCCACCACATCTGATAATGGAGCCCAATACAATCATATACACGGCTCAAACTCCACATGCACCAACATTACTATCATCTTGGCTAGAGGCGGGACTTCACAACCATGCATTAACATTCACCATGGAGGTCAATCACCAAGAGGTGATAGTACTAATCAATCTTCCGAGGGACTTAGCACAAATAGTGGCGGAAGGAATGCAATTGGGAACGGATCTGTATGATCGTTACCATTGGTCAATGATGCAAGCACCTCACCTTGCACCCTACCATCCTCTCCCTCTATCAACACCTTTTTAGGATCCAACACATCTTCATCCACATCTACTACAAATGCCATTTTATCCTACTCCCACTCATGCCACCCCTTGGATTCAAGCCTACTAGGATCCACAACCACACACACCACTCTTGGCACCAGTAACACCCCATTCACCAACACCACCACCACCACCACCTCCTCCATCACCACAGCATCCCAATCCACTCGAACAAGATGTGATGTTTCAGGCAGAACTAGACGAAGCAGTCGTCTACAACAGAGAAACACGTCCAATACATGCATGTCTGGATGGCATCAAGGTCTTTGTCCAGAAGGAGGATTAAGAACGAAAAATCTTCATAAGGTGCCCACCAAATCTAATTGCAACATCATTTCGCTTAAGGCCAACAACAAATCCAGCGGTGGGGAAGTATGCAATGCTATTACTCCCCACCTTGAGGCTTCGTCCAGGAGAGTCCACGGGAAATCAACAACATCCTAGTAATAGTCATAATGAATCCACCATAAGTCATATGAAGTTCATCATTTGGAATTGTAGGGGTGCTCAATCAGTTGAGTTTCGAAGGAAGTTTAGATCTCTACTAGACTACAATAGGCCTTCAATGGTGGTTCTGCTGGAAACACACTGCCACACTCACCAAATATTAAAGGATGATTTTGAGTTCACAGGCATGATTGACGTATCTGTTGTAGGTCAATCCGGAGGAATTGTTATACTATGGAATTCAACTATACTCAATGTGGAGCAAGTGGCCACTACACAGGAGGTCCATTGTCATGTTCAGGTTCTTCCTTTACCATTTAAATTTTTATTTAGTGTTGTTTATGCAAGTACTGACTTAGCAACTAGACTAGCATTATGGGAAAATATCATGTGTATCTATGATAATTATAAGGGACCTTGGATGTTAGGGGGGATTTTAATGAGATATTACATGAAGTAGACAAATTTGGTGGATTACCTATAAATAACTCAAGAGCTAATAAGTTATTACATTGTATTAATTATTGCCACTTAACAGACTTAGGATACAAGGGTAGTCGTTACACTTGGACAAATGGTAGGCATAATAGTGTTAACATACTAGAACGTATTGATCGTGTCTTAGCAAATAATGGTTGGCTCAATACTTATCCTGATGCTCTAGTTACACACCTTCCTCGAACTCACTCAGATCATTGCCCGATAAAAATTGAGCTCCAACACTGTTCAATGCCTCGAAATTTTTTTTTCGATTAGAAACTATATGGACTACCCATCCCTCTTTCTCGTCAGTAATTGAAAATGTTTGGCTAGAAAATTTGCACTTACTTCCTGCGATTAACCAATTCACTGAAAACATACAAGATTGAAATAAAGCTACTTTTGGAAATATTTTTAAGCGTAAACAGAAATTATTGGCACGACTAGGTGGTATTCAAGCTTCTTTCCATTATCCAGCGAGTAATTTTTTACAAAATCTAGAAAAGACTTTAACTTTAGAATTTAATAACATTCTGAAGCTTGAGGAAGAATTTTGGAAGCTAAAATCATGAATTGATTGGTTAAATAAAGGTGATGCTAACACAAAATTTTTCCACCTTACTACTTTAAATCGAAGAAGACATAATCGTATAACTGCTCTTCAAGACTTAGGGGGTAATTGGACTACTGACCCTCATCAGATTAAAGTTGATATTACACAATACTACCATCATCTTTTTACAACTCAAAAAATTAATTCTACTAAAAGAAATTTTTTACAACCTTTTAATATATTAACACAAAATGAGCAGTCTTGTTTAACAACTCCTTTACAAGATTATGAAATTCTCACTGCCATCCATTCCTTTAAACCTCTAAAGGCTCCTGGGCCAGATGGCTTACATCCATTATTTTATCAAAAATATTGGCATATCATAGGGAACTCTGTCAAATATTTTTGTCATAAAGTTTTCTTGGACCATCAAATTGATCCTTCTATAAATACAACCTTCATTTGTCTAATTCCAAAAAATAAGAATGCATCCACAATATCACAATTCAGACTTATTAGTCTTTGCAATACAATCTATAAGATTATTATGAAAATAATTGTTAACAGACTAAACCCAGTTCTGGAACACATTATTCATCCAACTCAATCTAGTTTCCAGAAAAATTGAAGAGCAGCTGACAATGCTATTATCGTACAAGAAATCATCACTAGATTCCACAAAATGAAGGGTAACAATTCAAATTTGCTTCTCAAGATGGATCTTGAAAAGGCATTTGATAAATTGGAATGGTCTTTTATTTACAACACATTACACACTCTAAATTTTCCATAAACTTTCATTAATTTAATAATGTCTTGTATAACAACTACTACAACTGCTATTTTGATTAATGGTACACCTACTGATTATTTTACACCTACACGGGGAATTAGAGAAGGGGATCCTCTATCACCTTATCTATTTATTTTATGCTTGGAAATGCTCTCAAGGAAAATCAATACTGAAGTTGACCATAACATTTGGCGACCAATTTCAATAGGTAGAAAGGGACCTCAATTATCACATCTCCTTCGCGGATGATATTATTTTGACGTCCAAAATTACACCTACCTCATGCATGTCCATAGCTAACACTCTCAATCAATTTACACATCAATCTGGGCAAACTATTAACTTTGAGAAATCTAAAATCTTCTTTTCCAAGAATTGTGGTGCTAATATAAGAGCTTCAGTACTACAACATTTTCACATGAGTGAGGGCAAAAGTTTTGGAAATATTTAGGATTCTCTATTTTTCATACAAGGCCCACTAAACGAGATTACCAATATTTACTTGACAATTTCAAATCTAAATTGGCAGGTTGGAAAACATATTTTTTAACCAAAGCTGGAAGGATGACCTCAATACGTTCAACTTTAAACAACCTTTCTAATCATCTGATGCAGTATATCACACTACCTTCTTATATTATTTCCTCTCCTAATAGATACCAACGAAATTTTCTATGGGGCACCACTCCTCAAAAGAAAGTTACATCTTATTAAGTGGTCTATGGTTACAAAACCTTTAAAGCGAGGGGGGTTAGGCATACAAAATCTTAGTACAAAGAACCAAGCTTTGCATGTGAGTCTTGCATGGAGGCTCTTTCAAAATCCTAATCACCTGTGGTCTCAAGTATTACTGCATAGTTACCTACGGCCACCCACCTTAATCAAATATAAAGTTTCAACGACTTGGCATAATATTATTAAAGGTTGGTCCAACTGTGGATTAGGTTATAAATGGAACCTAACTACTGGACAACACATAAAATTCTAGAATAATCCTTGGCTAACTCATAATTCTTTGATTCGTAATTATATATCAGGACCCCTCCCCCATTTTGAGGACAGAAAATTAGTGTCAGATTACTACTTTAATCACAAATGGTACCTAGATAAATTACCTTTCGTAGTACCTCCTCCTCTAGAATATGCAATCACTGATATCTACATACCAATGGTGCCCATAACTTCTGACAAATTATATTGGCAATTACACCAAATGGGATATTCTCTGTCAAATCCATGTACAATACTCTCATACATGGAATCAATCAACCAACACCAAATGTGTGTAATAACTATAAGTGGATTTGGAAACTTAACATACCACCCAAAATTTCTTTCTTCTTATGGTTAATCTGTCATGAAAGACTCCCTACAGCTTCTTATTTACATAAATTGGGCATTATTAATTTATCTCTATGCACACAGTATCATATGATACCTGAAACTATAAACCATATTTTCCTTGAGTGCCATAATGCTCGGGCAATTTGGACTGCTCTTAATATCTTCAGTACACAAACCAATACTCCACCTCAAATTGATAGTATAATTTGGTTACACAACTTTATACATAAGCAGTCATTATTCCCCTTTCGTAACATTCCATCTTCCATAATATTGCCTTTTGCTTTGTGGCAGTTATGGTCTATAAGAAATAAAAATCGTTTTGATCATCAAAACCTTAAGACAAGTATTCCTCTACTATAAAAACAAGCTGCTGAATTCTATTATCTCACAAACCCTAAAAAAAGTAATAACTCATTACTACCTCTATATATAAAATGGCATCAACCAAACAGACATTTTTTTAAGTTAAACATTGATGGATCTTCATCCTACACTCATAACAAATGTGGTATTGGTGGGCTGTTTCGCAATCAACATTGCAAATGGATTATAGGATTTGCAGGAAGAGCACAGCATGGCTCAAATGTGGAGACAGAACTGCTGGCACTACTCATGGGGCTAAATATTGCTATCCAGCATCAACTTACACCACTGACCATTGAAACAGATGCAACTGCAATACTTGGTATGTTAAATGCACCTACAATGCAACACACTAATTTAATCAATGATTGCAGGTTATTACTCCTATAGCTGGATAATCCAAAGATTCAAAGCGTATACAGAGAGCAAAACTGTGTTACAGACTGTCTAGCTAAATATGGAGCAATGCATGCGGAGGATAGTTGTATACTTTTTGGAAGTCCTCCACTTTTTGTGAAGCCTTTTTACCAGCAAGATCAAGAGGGAATGCTTAGAAGAAGACTGATAAACTCAACACCTACGATATGTAACAATAGTTCCCTAACTAGTATTGTGTCTAGTAGTAGTGTTGTAGTAACAACTCCAGTTTCTGTATAACAATGACATAGTATCCAACTCTAGTCTTGTTCAACTGATGCAACTTATGCATCTTACAAACTCTTGTGTACGTTTTTAAGTATCTATAATATGTATATCTTTTTAACCAACAAAAAAAACAAATTATGACTTAGTTATGTTGAAAAAGTAATATTTTTAAAAAAATAGTTATGTCAAGCTTAGTGAAATTGTTTTGGTTTGAAGATAATT
>NW_017676166.1:26848-30705 GCF_001879085.1 Nicotiana attenuata | reverse complement strand
CCTCCACCCGCTAAGCTCCTTCATCTCCATCGTTTCTCCCCATTTCTTCTAAATACCCGTAAGCCTCTCTTCTTTTTTTATATCTATCCAGTGATTTTCTGTTTTTTTATAAAAATTTGAAGACACCTGACTTCTCCCCACATGTCCGCCTCTAGCCAAATGTATGCTTTTTCTGGTCATGGTTGTTTTTACTACCTTTTTGTTGAAATTTATGGAAGAAGAATTTGTTACCTGTTGAGAAATTTCAAAGAAGAGTCCTTGTTGTTTTGGCTTTCACACCCTTATCTGCAAAAGAAAAAAAAAAACTTTTTGATCTTAATGTAGAACGGCTTTTGTCCAAACTTGGTGAAATGGATTGTCGTAAGTGAGCAAAATAAGGTGTTGTCTCTGCTTTGGAGTCTTACTATTTTCTTCAAATGGAAATGCATTTATCCAGTGATTTTCTGTTTCTATGTTTATTTCTTCTAACTCTTCTTTGGAATTCATAATTAAGGTTTATTTTGTTTTTCATATTGATGTTCAATTACTGCTTTGGCCAATCATCTTTGTTTTGTTTATCCCATTCTTTGTTAAAGTGAATGTGAGTTTTGTCCAATTACAGTTTTGTTTATTTCTTTGTCAATACAAACTAACATATATATGAACTTTAAGAACTAACATATATATGAATGTTCAAACAATTCAAAACAAGCTTTAAAAACTACCCACTAATGAAAAAGGTTCAATCTTTAACTAAATTGAAAAGGTCAACACAAGGCTATCCTCGGCCCACGTGGTAAAAATCCGAGATTCAGACCAAATCTCGATTACCTAGTCACCCGCGAGACCAGTTATGTGATTTGTTTCGAAATATGACCTTAATTCGAGGTCTAGATCTCAATTTTATAAAATTTCTAAATTCTACCCACAGCCCCTAATTTCTACCTTGCAATTCACAGATATGGTGGAGAAATTCATGAAAAAGTGATTGAAATTGATTGAAAACTAGTTAAAGTTGCTTGCCAATAAATTTAGGAAGAAATACTCATCAAAAATCCCTTCTAGAGAGTTTATGATTGAAAAATGATGTAAAGTGAGCTAAGTCCCGAAGTTTTTCACTTTTACCCAGCTGTAGATGTTGCAATTGCGAACTCTTGTTCGCAATTGTGATGTAAATGTGCAGCACTAATCGCAAATGCATCAGTGTCACAGTCCCCAGACGTTGCAAATGTGATAGAAAATTTGCAATTGCGACAACCCCCTCCATCGCAAATGCGGTCCTAGCTTTGCATTTGCGAAGCTGACCAATTTAGCACTTTGTCGCAAAAGCGACACTTAGGTGGTAAAAGCGAAATCCAGCCATCCACAAATGCGACAATTTCTTTGCATTTGTGAAACATTCTTACCCATTCCATAGTTTGATTTGCGAGCTTGACATCGCAAATGCGAGGCTCGCAAGTGCAATCGGGTCTTCACAAATGCGAGACCTGCAACATTACACTAGCAATTGTGCAACATTACAGTAGTAACTGCTATGTTTCAGCACTTCCAGAATCAACCAAAACTTATCTCAAACACCTTCTGAGCCCTGGGCTCCAATACGAACACTCACACAAATGTAACAACATCATACAAACTCACTCGCTTACTCAAATCATCAAAACAACATCAAATATCTAAAATCGATCATCAAAACTCAAGAATTTCAAGTTTAAAACCAAATTTCTCAATCTTTCACATAATGCGCCGAAACGCCCGACTCACCTGGAATCATCATAAAAACATGGATCTGAGGTCGTCTACCAAAAATATTAACCGTGATTGACTCTAGCTTCATTTTAAGTCAAACATCACATTCTTGTTAAAATTAAACATAATAGATTTCTGAAGCACAACACGGATCACACACGCAAGTCATAACTCATTAAGTAAAGCTATGTGTTGTCTCGAAACATATAAAAAGGAGCTAGTACTTAGAATGACCTATCAGATCATCACATTCTCCACCTCTAAAAGAAACGTTCGTCATCGAACGGATATAGAAATGAACCTGGACTAGTAAACAGGCGTGGGTATCTACTCCTCATGTCGAACTCAGACTCACATATTGCCTCTTCAATTGGTTGACCCCTCCAATGCTCTTTCGTAGAAGAAAAACTCTTGGATCTCAACTTTTGAACTTGCCGGTCTAACCTTGGCCACCAGCTTTTCCTCGTAGGTCAAATTCTCATCAAGCTACACCGTGCTAAAGTCTAAAACATGTGACCTATCCTCATGGTACTTTCGAAGTATGGAAATGTGAAATACCGGATGTACCCCTGCTAGGTTAGGAGGCGATGCAATCCTATAAGCAACCTGCCCAACTATCTCCAAAATCTCAAAACAGGCCAATAAACTTGTTACACCCCATATTTTCGTACATGAGAGTACGTCATAAGTCAATTGATGTAAGCTCAGAAATGAGATCATCTTTGAAAGTACATAAAGCAATCTAATCATATTACCTTCGAGATTACAAATATATAAGGTTACGGATACCAAGTACCAAGAGGGTTAGAAGGCTTTGAAGCTAAACGGATTGAAGAAAATAAGTTTCGTCGAAAGTCGACAAGTTGGAAATGTTATAACATATACTTTTGGGGTGAGACTAAGGTGCTTAACATGATAAGTAGGTTATGTTATGAGTTATTATAGTCGTATGATAGTCGTACGTTGAGTTTTCAAGTCAAGCAAGTTGTGGAACAAAAGTTAGCAAAGGTCATCACAAGTTGCACTCATAAATGTGCTAAAACTTAGGTCAAATGTAGCTGAGCTTTTCTCCAAATGTACTTGGAATAAGGGATGATCCACCAACCAAATTGAAGATCTATGAGTCTAGTTTCTAATGCATTAAACCATTTGTCGATACGTCATCAAAGTAAAGAGATATTTGAATTTTTGCGAGACTTGCAGACTGCATAGGTGACAAATAGGTGTAACTGATGAAGGAGTCTAAACTTGCTTGATAACTTGAAAATGTCTGTTTAGCAGATGAAAGTATTTACTGTTCAATATATAGATTACCTGATGCAGGAGCTTGTCAATAAGTATGCAACAGTTTGTCAACAATTTGGAACGACCCGACCAGTCGTTTTGAGTCCTAGCACTTCGTTCAGCAGTCGAAGGCCATGAACAGCTTCATTTCAGGTATTATGACTTGTACGCGTGGTCGGAATTAAGTTCCGAGAAGTTCAGAGTTGATTTAGAAAGAGAATTCTCATTTCGGAAGCTTAAAGTTGAAAGAATGAACTAGGATTGGAATTTTAAGTAAACGACCTCGGAATTAGGATATGAAGGTTCCAGCAGGTTCGTATGATGATTTCGGACTTGGGCGTATGCCCGGATTGGGTTTTGGATAACCCGGGAGCGTTTTGGCGCCTATTGTGGAAGAGTTAGCATTTTAGGAGAAATTTCATAAGCTTGGCTTGAAGTGCATTTCAGTGTTATCGATGTCCGTTTGGGATTCCGAGACTGTGAATAGCTCCGTATGGTGATTCTGGAGTTGGGGGCGCAATCGGAAGTGAATTCGGAGGTCCGTAGGTCATTTTGGAGCCATTTGGCTAAAGATAGAAATTTGAATGTTTTCGAGAAGTTTGACCGGAAGTGGATTTTTTGATATCGGGGTCGGAATCCAATTTCGAAAGCTGGAGTAGGTCCGTAATGTCAAATATGACTTGTGTGCAAAATTTGAGGTCAATCGTACGTGTTTTGATAGGTTTAAGCATCGAGTGTAGAAGTTGGAAGTTCTAAAGTTCATAAAGCTTGGATTGGAGGTTGATTCATGACTTTTCGTTGTTTGATGTGATTTGAGGCCTCGAGCAAGTCCGTTATGTGTTTTG
>NW_017676166.1:7569-10289 GCF_001879085.1 Nicotiana attenuata | reverse complement strand
TCGTGAGACTCACTTTTGTAGCCATTTTCGGCACTTTTGCTCTTCATTAACGATAGATTATTGTAGTTTCTTCTTAGTAATCAATTAATATGCTTAGTTCTTCATCTATTTCTTCATTTTCTCTTTCAAGCATGAGTAGCTAAATCCATTAGCTAGAGTTGTGGCTCAACCCTAGTGTAGGTAATTGATGGGTGTTGCCATCTAGGGTTAGATTGATTATGGGTGTTTGTTATTTGGGTTGATTTTATGTTTTTATTTAAGAATTGGTGGTTGCAAACATTGATTCAAGCTTTGTGGGTTTGACTCTTCTTGAGAAAGAGAGTTTATGACCCCAAAATTGATCCTAAAAGGAATTGGGATGGACTCATGAGAAATTATGATGATAGGCTATAATTACGTATTTTAGTCGATTGTTACACTCTAATTTACTGCACTTTAATTGAGTTTGAGCTTTAATCGCTAGTGTTAGTAGGTATACCCCACGGTCATCCATTTGCACAAAGAATTGAACGATTATGGCCAAGCTATTGCCGAGCTTACAACAACTATGAATCAATTGGCGAAGGCGCAATTGCAACAAGTCTAAAACCCGCGCCAAGTCAACACAATGGAAGGTGTTTCTATGTTAAAAAGGAGGAAAAGAGGGCAACAACAACCTCAAGGTAATTGTGAGCAATTTGACAACAACAATGATGGTGGTGGTTATTCGAATGAGTGCTATGATGATCAAAGAAAGAAATGTAAATATGTCAATAACTACCAAGGGAATAGAGGAAATCAAGGGAATCAACAATGGCGCCCCTAAGGAAATTGGGGCAATCAACAAGGCGGCGGTAATTGGAATAATAACAACGAACAACAAGGTGGTGGCAATTGGAACAACAACAATCAACACAACAATTGGGGTAACCAAGGTAACAAATAAGGCAATTGGAACGGGAACAATAATAATTGGAATAACAACAATGGTCAAGGCGGGTGGAATAACAATGGAAATCAAGGCAACCGGGGGCAAGGTTTTCAAAGGCCCCCGATGTATCAACAACCGAACAATCCGCCTCCGTTTCAATCTCAAGGGCTAGTTCGTCGGGTAGTGATATGGGAAGAATAGAAATGATGTTCGAACAAATGATGAAGAAGAACCAAGACTCCGATGCTCAATTGGCTTCCCACAATACCTCTATTCGGAATTTGGAGGTGCAATTAGGCCAAATCTCTCAATCGTTGAATACTCGACCTAAGGGTGCTCTACCAAGTGATACGGTAGTGAACCCGAAGGGAGGTACATGGGATGGCGGTTACAGCAAGAAGTGGGAGAGGCGATGATGTGCATGCCTCGAAAGAAAATCAAGTTGTGGATGATAATGTTGGGTTACAAGAAAATGATATTCCTTTGATAGTTGAAGATGTGGTTGAGACAAGTGTGAACAATGAAGTGAGGATAGATATTGATGAGGCCGAGGTGGAAACTCAAGAGGCCGTGAACCCGTCTAGGGAGCACATAATTGACATGCCGGAGACGGTGGTGCCAAAAGCCAAGGCACCTTTACCTAGACCACCTCCACCTTATCCTCAGCGGTTAGCAAAGCAAAAAAGTGACAATCAATTCAAAAAGTTCATAGATATAATGAAAAGCCTTACAATCAATGTGCCTTTGGTGGAGGCACTTGAACAAATGCCGGGCTATGCAAAGTTCATGAAGGATTTGGTCACAAAGAAGCGTTCCATGGATTGTGAAACAATAAAGATGACTCACCAACTCAGTGCGATAGTGCATTCTATGGCCCCAAAACTTGAAGACCCTGGAGCTTTACTATCCCTTGCACTATCGGTAATGCGGAGTTTGCTAAGGCCCTTTGTGACTTGGGGGCTAGCATTAATTTGATGCCTTATTCAGTCTTCAAGACTTTGGGAATTGGGCAACCTAGGCCAACCTCAATGAGACTTCAAATGGCAGACTGGTCGATGAAGCGGCCTTTGGGTATAATTGATGACGTACTTGTCCGGGTGGACAAATTCATATTGCCGGCCGACTTTGTCATATTGGATTGTGAAGTGGACTTTGAAGTCCCGATTATTCTTGGGAGACCTTTCCTAGCAACGGGGAAGGCATTGGTTGATGTTGAAGCGGGTGAGCTAACTTTCCGAGTGGGAGATGAAAAGGTGGTCTTCCATTTTTGCAAATCCATGAAGCAACCCAATAGCACCGAGGTGTGCTCTTTTGTGGACATTGTCACAGCTGTGATAGTGGATGACACAAGTTCTATAATCAACGTGGAGGATCCCCTTGAGGCCGTGCTATTAAATCTTGATGTCGATGATGATGCAAGCAGAGTGGAGTGTGTCAATGCATTACATGGGATGTGCTCTTATTCCTATGAGCCGAGAAAATTGTCTTTGGATCTTGTAAATCGGAAAACTCCACCAACAAAACCATCAATTGAGGATCCACCGGTGTTGGAGTTGAAGCCACTTCCTCCACACCTCAGGTATGAATTTTTGGGCTCTAATTCAACTCTTCCAGTTATTCTTTCTTCTTGCCTTACTAACTTGCAGGTTGAGGCCACTTTGGAGGTGCTTCAAAGGCGAAAAAAAGGGCAATAGGATGGACTCTGGCGGACATTCGGGGAATAAGCCCCGCATTTTGCATGCATAAAATTATCTTGGAGGATGATGCAAGGCCTTCTCTAGAACATCAAAGGAGGCTAAATGAAGCAATG
>NW_017676166.1:2243-5876 GCF_001879085.1 Nicotiana attenuata | reverse complement strand
TGTCCCGGAAAGTGAACAATTGAGCATATTGGAGGCTTGTCACTCCTCCCCCTATGGTGGCCATCATGGAGGGGTGAGGACGGCTTCAAAGGTCTTGAGTTGCGGTTTTTATTGGCCGACTTTGTTTAAGGATGCTAGTGATTTGGTAAAGAGATGTGATGCATGCCAAAGAGCCGGCGGAATTTCAAAAAGGGATGAGGTGCCTTCCAATACGATTCTCGAGGTGGATATTTTTGATGTTTGGGGCATCGATTTCATGGGTCCTTTAGTGAGCTCTTGTGGGAACACTTATATTCTCGTGGCGGTGGACTATGTCTCAAAGTGGGTTGAAGCCGTGGCTTTACCCAACAATGAAGCCCGGAGTGTTATGGCATTCTTGAAAAGGAGTATCTTCACAAGGTTTGGCACTCCTCGTGCTTTCATTAGTGATGGGGGGTCTCACTTTTGCAACAAGGCTTTCGACTCATTGCTTGCCAAGTATGGAGTAAATCACAAAGCGTCCACCCCCTATCATCCTCAAGCTAGTGGTCAAGTGGAAGTCTCCAACCGAGAAATAAAAAGTATCTTGTCCAAGACGGTCAATGCTAATAGGACAGATTGGTCGAAAAAGTTGGATGACGCCTTATGGGCGTACCGGACGGCTTACAAGACCCCAATTGGAATGTCCCCGTACCGGTTGGTGTTTGGGAAAGCTTGCCATCTTCCGGTGGAATTGGAGCACAAAGCTATGTGGGCCTTGAGAAAGTTGAACTTGGAATGAGATGTTGCAGCGAATCTCCGTGTTGAGCAATTTAATGAGCTGGATGAGTTTAGATTTCATGCCTACTCCAGCTCTTCCTTGTATAAGGACAAGATGAAGTATCTTCACGACAAATATGCTCGGGAAAAGGAATTCAAAGTTGGTGATATGGTTCTTCTTTTCAACTCCCGGTTACGTCTGTTTCCGGGAAAGCTCAAATCAAAGTGGAGTGGGCCATTTGAAGTTGTGTTCGTGACCCCATTTGGTGCTCTTGATCTAAGGAACAAGAATGGTGAAATATTTAGAGTCAATGGACATCGTGTGAAGCATTATCTTGGGAAGATTGATGATAGCCGCGTGGTGGCTATGGTACATTTTAAATGATGTGTTGGTAACTCGCGTCGTGCCGCGACGTTAAATCAGGCGCTTCTTGGGAGGCAACCCATGTCTTTTTCTTTCTCTTTGATTTTCTTTATAGTTTAGGATTTTTGAGCTAATTGGTTATGAGATGTTGCAGGGATTGTGTTGATGCAGTGCAAAATAAGTTGGAACAAATTGAACAGTCTCTAAAATTTGCCAGTGCGGCCGCGATCACCTTAGGGCGGTCCGCACTGGCATGGTCCAACAATGATGGTCTCTGAAGTATTCCACCGCGGCCGCGTTCCAGTTAGTGCGGTCCGCAGTGGACCTTCGCGGCCGCGGTTTGCTTTTACGCGGTCCGCGGAGGTTGCCTACTGAAACTTCATTTGGTGAAATGCAGCGCGGTCCGCGGTCCGTCTTGCGCGGCCGCGCTGGTAGGTGAGTATGGGGCCCGCATCATTTTCTATAAATAGAGCCCCAGGGTCTCAGTGTACCCTTTTCGAACTCTGAGCCCTAGAACTACTGTTCATCCCTTTCTGATACCGTATCTCTTGCTTGCTTGGACTAATTGCATTCAATCTTCACAAACCTGGTAACATTTCGTGCATTTGTGATTAATTAATTTCATATTTTCATTTTAATTGCTTGCCCAGTAGTTTTAGCTTCTTCTGTCGTCTCCTAGCTTCTTCTTTTTCATTTAATTGATAATTTAGGATAGTTTAAAACCAGGGTTATGTGCTGAATGTGTCTAATGATTGGGCAAGTTAGTAGGGACAAAGTAGGTGTAAAAATTTGAACAAAAATGGCATAAATACAACCCTAACTTAATGCCCATAAGTCCTAGCTCAGCGCGGACCGCGGTCGCCTTTGCACGACCGCGCTGCCCTGACGCGGTCCGTGCTGCTTTTCTTGTGCGGGCCGCGGTGCTCTTTGATTCCAAGTTGACTTTTCCAGCGCGGCCGCATTGCACTTTTGTGCGGTCCACGCTGGCCCATCGCGGCCGCGATCCCATTTTGTGCGGACCGCGGTGGGAGATTCGGAGAGTTGTTATTTTGGGCCTTGGCCCAGCGCGGACCGCGGTCGCTTTTGCACGGTCCGCGGTGCTTCCAACGTGGCCGCACTCCTTCTTGTGCGGGCTGCGGTGCATGTTTCTACAACTGTGTTCTTCAACTGTTGTCTGCAATTTTTTTCATTCACCTGTTTCACTGCCTGTGCTTAAACTAACAATGTTAGATGCGTGTGTTTGCAGATAATGGTTAAACATAGAGGAGGCAAGAGATCACAACAACCCGGGAGAGGTGGTTCCTCCCGAGGGGGTAAAGGCAAGAGAATAGCAAAACTCACTCCCCAGGCTCGGGAGAACATCAAAAAGACCCGGAAACTGATAAGAGTTGCTGATAAGGCTGCTTCTCATTCCTCGGGAAGTGAGTATGTGCCTTCCAAGGACATCTCCTCAGATTCAGTCCCAACTCACATAACCAACCCCCTCCACCTAACTGATACCCCTCCAGCATCACCCACCATCAAAAGACCGGTATATGTAGTTTCTAATTCATCTGACGAGTCAGCAGCAGGTAGTGGGAACTACTCCACCTCCCCCACAGCTTCATTATCTGGGGAGAGTGCAGGCGGCGATGAGGGTGGTGAGCCTCAGATTGGGGGAATTGCACGAACTTGGAAAGCCGAAGAGTGGGAAGATCGATTCGTGAGCCAAGTGGCTTACCACAAGTTTAGGGAGTGGTGGCCGGTGAGGAAATTGATACCGGAGAGGAGCTTTATTGATAATGACCTCTTACCCCACAGCCCTAATGTGCAGAGGGATTTTAGAACTAGAAAGGGCTGGGAGTTTTTCATGGAGACGTGCATCGATGCAAATGAGCACATGGTCAGGGAATTCTACTCTAATGTGGCCCACATCGTCAAGGATACTAAGGTGACAAAAGTTAGAGACAAAACGGTGTTGTTTGATGGAAATTCTCTGAATGAGTATTTGGGGTTCAGGGATGAAGATGGGTCTCTATATCTGGCCAAGTTAGGGATGGGTGAGGAAGTCCGTCCTTGGTTGGCCCAGTACTTGGAAATCCCAGGTACTGTTCCAGGGTGGTTGCAGGCAGGGAGAAGAATATACCGGAAGACCTTCAACTTTGAGGCTCGGGGGTGGTTGACTTTTGTGTGCAGTCGGCTTGACCCTTCTACCCACGATCAGACTATTCCACTTACCCGGGCTGTTCTTGTTGCATCTATTATGGCCGAGTACCCTATCAATGTGGGCAATGTGATGTCCTGTGTGATTTCTGCTGTGGGGCAGGAGCATGACCGGAATTACCCTTTTCCCAACACCCTTTCAATGTCTTTCCGGGACCTGGAGGTGGAGAAGAAGAGATATGATGTCAAAACCAAGCATGTGGCTCCTTACTCTTGGTATAGTATGCAGGGTCCGGACAACCCTAAACACAAGAGCTACCAGCCACCTGCCTCTGCCCCAACTGGCCAGTCTGAGGAGCCAGTTGCGGTAGAGCCTTCTACCGAGCCTT
>NW_017676166.1:0-610 GCF_001879085.1 Nicotiana attenuata | reverse complement strand
CAAGTTGCGGACCATTTGTCCCGGTTGGAGGAAGAAGGGAGGCCATGTGACGGCCTTGAGATAAATGATACATTCCTCGACGAGCAACTTCTTTCCGTGTCAATGTGTGACATGCCATGGTTCGCGGACATCGCCAACTTCATTGTGACCGGAATTGTCCCTTGTGAGCTCTCTTCCAACCAAAAGAAGAAACTCAAGCGGGATAGTTTGGATTTTTATTGGGATGATCCGTACTTGTTTAAAATTTGCACGGATGGTGTGATTAGAAGATGTGTCCCGGAAGGTGAACAATTGAGCATATTGGAGGCTTGTCACTCCTCCCCCTATGGTGGCCATCATGGAGGGGTGAGGACGGCTTCAAAGGTCTTGAGTTGCGGTTTTTATTGGCCGACTTTGTTTAAGGATGCTAGTGATTTGGTAAAGAGATGTGATGCATGCCAAAGAGCCGGCGGAATTTCAAAAAGGGATGAGGTGCCTTCCAATACGATTCTCGAGGTGGATATTTTTGATGTTTGGGGCATCGATTTCATGGGTCCTTTAGTGAGCTCTTGTGGGAACACTTATATTCTCGTGGCGGTGGACTATATCTCAAAGTGGGTTGAAGCCGTGG
>NW_017676165.1:34743-50481 GCF_001879085.1 Nicotiana attenuata | reverse complement strand
TGGCGTGATCAACTAACTTTTGTGTAATCTCCAAGCATCATTAGATGCATCTGTTTGGTTGAAAATGAGCGTAGAGTCATCAAATCTTCCTTGGTCATACCAGCCTCCTCAATACAGCGAGTCCTCTCTCCCATAATATATATGAATCCGCTTCACCCATAAGATATCGTTCTTCTTACTCAACTTCCATAACAGCTTACATATAGCCGCTTTATTTCATAGGCGATTGTTCAGAAGATTTAAACCTACTGTAGTCTTTAGAGTTTATCCCAGGCTAGTAATGCCTTTTTGGAAGCCTCCATGTTCCCCGTCCATAGAAAGGCTCTGCAAATCCTCTCAATCAATACAATAATCTTCTTTGGTAATAGAAACAACTGAGATCAATATATTTGAATTGAAAAAAGGACAGACTTTATTAATTACACTCTACCAGCATAGGAAAGTAATCTTGAAGTCTAAGAAGTTATCCTGCCAATCATTTTATCTATCAATGGTTGACATTGTATGACAGATAATCTTTTAGAACTTAATGGTAGCCCCAGATACCTAATTAGTAGTTCTCCTATATTAATCCCTACTAGATGCAGTATTTGCTCCTCTACATTATTACTCACACCTCCAAAGTAGGTTGAGCTCTTAAGGAGATTTGCATTTAACCCACAAGCTTGTGAGAATAGTGTAAAGCAATCAAACAATAGTTGCACTGAATGAACATACCATCTGCTAAACAAAAGTAAGTCATCTGCAAAACTCAACTACGCAATCTTTATTTTGGCACACTTAGGATGATACCTAAATCCAGGCCCATTCTGTAGTGTTTTCAGTAGTCGAATTACGTATTTCATTCCTAATATAAATAGATAAGCCTTAGGTGCTTTGAGGCTTTTGTATGTACAATATTTGAACTTCTATATGTATATGCATATAAATATAGTAATAATTTAGATATAGAACGATTCGCTTACGAATAATTAAAAAATAAAAGTTGAATACAATAATATGCACTTCTTGGTTTTTTTACTTTTGACGACACCATTATAAAGGCTTTACAAATAGAAGTAAAAAATATGAAAAAAATTCCTTATGTTATAAAACAATAAAAGAAGAAGAAGAGTATTGCAGAGAAAAGTAGAGGGAGAGAATTCTTATTGATTTGGGATGAATTACAATGGAATGGAACCCTCTATTTATAGGGAGAGAGTGACTTAGCCACCAAGTAATAAACCCTAGAATCTCTCTAAATATAGACATTCACCATAAATAAAATTCTATTTATAACACTCCCCCTAAATGTCTATTCAACCGATAATGTGCCTCGTTAAAACCTTCACTAAAATAAAACCCAAAAAAAAATTCTAGAGAAGGAAAAAGAGTATACATATCTAATAATACGCCTTTTGGTTGCCTCGTTAAAAACCTTGCAAGAAAAACCTAGTGGGACAAAACCTTGTAAGGGAAAAAGAGTACAACGCGTATTAACTCCCCCTGATGAGAGCATCAATTCACATCTTTAAACATTTGCATTCCAATCTTGTGCACCATCTTCAAAAGATCTTTGGTAGAGATTTGATAAACAAGTCAGCCATATTAACTTGAACGAATTTGTTTCACCTTGAAATCATCATCCCTAATAGATGTATTGTCTTCATATGATCTTGTCGGAACCGTCAATTCAATATCTTCACATAGAGGTGAAAACTCTTGCTATCATATTATCATGCATATAATTATAGCAAGATACATTTGTGCACAAATTGTACTGAGGAAGTGGTACTTCAAGATCAAGAATTGTATATGCTTCAAGCAACTTAAATCCTTCATGGATTGTCATATAAATTAAGTCATATAAGCCATATTATTTAAATGCATATCAAGTTTTCATGTCATGCTAGACATATAAGATACCGAAAACTGATTGCACATATCATTGACTTTATACTTTCAAGTGTTTGAACTACATGTCCAAAACTACATGTCTTCATATGAAACCAAATTCTACTTGAATTGTTTCTTCAGACTTAAGATCCTCATATATATATTTAGCGCTATTATAGATGTCGTCGACAAACATTTTATATCGGTTCCAACCTCCTTATTTTTCATAAAGACATAACATAGAGATCTCTTCATTCATATATTCAGGTGCCTGAATCTCTCATGAAATTTTATGAAGTGTTATGTCATGTGATATTCTAGATCACTTGCCTCCTTATTATGATCATTTTGATCATTTGCTCATCTTCTTTATCAAGAAGTTTTATTTGAAACCGATTTGTCTGTATGTTATAAGCGTACCATAGACTTTGTCCTTCTAGGACTTAATATGAGCATTTGCAATGAGAATATAGTTACTTTCTTTGGGCCAGCAAATGCGCCTGGCATGCTTTTGCAATAAATTGCATATGAATTATCCTTTTATGAACTTCAAGTTCATATTATTTTATTCGGGGATCTAGATGTATAAATGATAATTTATTCCATGTAACTTTTTCTCAACTGTTTATCATGTCTCCCCCTCATGTTAGAAAAACTAACTTGTTTCCTCAACTTTGAGAACTCATCTTTGTGCTTTATGGTGTTAATCAAAATATACACCGCACATCAATAATAATAATATGGAATTATTTGGTTCCTGACCATGAACCACTTGTAAGGGGAGAAAATAATATACTTTCGTATATAACGTATATCAAACTGATATAGATAACTTTGTTCTCATAAATTATTTTGCTAAACCAACTGTGATGTAAACCAACTTATCAAGATGAACTTCTTGAATAGAAAATCTGGAAATTATGCTCTATATTAAATTATTGAGCAAGTTACCTCGCAAACACCAGGTTGTGGGTCAATAATAATTGCACATGTAACCATCTCATAGATGCATCTTATGTGGTATACATGGCAGGTGAATGGGCTCATATTCACCTTTGATATTTCCAGCATTCATGGGATTCAATCCCAATTTTAATTGGTCTATTAATTAATGAGAACAAGCAATGTAAGAGAATTCGTAAAGAACTTTCTAGTTCTTTAATATTTACCCATGTGAATTCTCTATTATTTTTGCACATCATACTTAAAATGATATGGCTAAACCAATTATGCCAACTGAATAAATTATCAATATTGATAAACTTCAGATTTACACCATGACGTGTGCAATTATCAATAAACTCCAAGTTTATTATGATATGGGTTTTTATATCAATTAACATCCACTTTATTGTGGTATTCTTTTATTTGTGTAGTACAAACTGGAGAATAAAGCGGGTAGCTTTTCACATACATATTACCGAGCTACAAGTTGTAGTAATAGAAGATATTAAATCTTTCCTTTATTTATAGTCTCAATATAATCAACCGCTTTCGCGTATACTTTGAAAACTGAATAAGTTTCTTTGAGACTTACTACAACACAATACCTTATTGGTAATTAATTGTGTTTCTCCAAAATACTATAATTGGTTCTTGCAGATTTTTCAATTAATTTTGTAGTACCACATATTCATCAACACCCATATGGTGAATATCTCTTTTAAAGAGAAAGTTATACCATTATGGTTGTGGTCAAAATTATATGCAAGATATGTTTCTTGCATTACCGTTGTCTTTTAATAATCACAATGCCAAAATATTTTGACGCACAATAGGTACGTGACCAATGACCATTCATGCCATTCTTATATCATCTCAAACCTCCTTTTAGAGGTGAGTGCGGTATATTCACTACCACTAGCACGTTCATATTCTTTGAAGAATGAATATGTATTCATAAATCAGATGTTTTCACATTCACATCATGAATGGACCATAATCATCTATAGGTGCCTTACAAAATCTCATGACAAATCGATGACAAATATTTTTCACAAAGTGAAAGATTATTTTGAGAATCCTTATTGTTCTCATTACCACAAATGATGACGATTATAATTTCGTCTATTGCCACGTCCACATCCATTGATATATTCATAGTGATAATTTTGTCTTCTTTCAGACTTATCACATACTGCTATCACATTCTCTTAAGGGAATGAGAATGAAGCAAATTCAATGGGACGGGTTTCCACTTTTTGTGCCCATAATCATACATGAATTTGATCATGGCAAGACATAGAAATTTTACCACTTCAGGTAGTTATAATTTTTTACAAACTCCATTAGAGTTATAATCAAACTTTGTTGTCTTTGCTTGTATATAAAATCAAAGTATAGAATAAAAGAGAAAAATACGGTAAAATACTTACCTTAAATTCAGAATTTAATCATGAAGGAAGTTCATGGAATAATTGACAATCATTATGCTCAATCCCAAAGCTTCTACTCAATTGGTTAGAGTCTCGTGCTGATAACGTGTTATAAAACAATAAAAGAACAAGAGCAATATTGCAGAGAAAAGTAGAGAGAGAGAATTCTTATTGAATTTTGGGATGATTTACAATGGAATAGAACCCTCTATTTATAGGGAGAGGTTGACTTAGCCACCAAGTAATAAACCCTAGAATCTCTCTAAATATGGACATTCACCATAAATAGGATTCTATTTATAACATGTTCATTATTATTAAATGCTATATCGTTATTTCTGATTTGCGGAATATTCATTATATACCGCTGCCACAATCTGACCGTACTTGCATAATATTTATTGCTTCCTTAAAAGTCACATCAAGGGATATTATTGTTAGTTGAGATCAACCCATATTTATATAAATTTAATTATTTGAGCCAAGATCTATATTTGTCAAATACGTTGACCAATTACATACAAGGATTTCAGTTCCTTAAACCCCAAGAATTGCCTTAGCTAAGAAAAAGATGATTATTAAAATATAAACAAAGTACTATTTGATGTCACAACTAAATTAATATACTTACACAAACTAATTTCATGAACATATCATTAATCATTTCAGTCACACTTACCTATTGAACATTTGCCGCAGCAGGTAAAATAAATTACTACTTATGATGGATAAACTAACCTAATTTAGTTTTATTTAATATCTCTGAGATCTCGTCGAAATACCAAAGAAAATAGCTGGGACTAGAAATTGGAACTTAAATGTTATTTTGGACGCAAAAGCAAGAACGCTATTTTATTTCAGACCTTAGTTTGGCTAAATTATCAAACCTAATTCGGAAACATTTAATTCCAAAAAAATTAAAGGAATTAATTTAGGAGTCTCTAATATCTATTCATATTCTTATTTTCATAAAAGTGGTAACGTTTCCATATTTAGGTGTCTGCAGGTCACCTAAAATGTTCAATTGTTAGCTTTTGCAGTTTGCACCAATAACTTTCAAATATTTCTATTGGTCACCCCTAACTACCAGGTTAAGTCATTCCCAAACTTTAATCTAAAGGGCCAATATTCAAAATTGAGCTTTCTTTTTCTTTCTATTCTCTGCTTGCCCCTTTCTTGCCTCAAGAGACAAATAATTTTTTTAGGGTGAGTAAGACATAATTTTGGTTCTTAAGAGTTACAAGAAATAAAGACAGATCTGTTGTTATAATTGTACCATCAAAAGACATAATTTTGATTTTACTTGTATCTTTGCTGGAAAAATGAAAATGAGTTGTGCCAAATCTTGCATTTTGTTTTGTTTTTTTCACTATAGTTCATATTATTACCTCCTGTATACGGTCAAAATCGGGCCTACCCGATTTTACTATTTGATCGAGACAAGAGAGTTGCATCGGGGGTAGCCTTGTAATGAATCAGACCCGAGCTCGAAGATGAGGCATCGAGTCTAAAGATCGAAGTGTCTGTTGAGATCGAGGCCAGCAGCAATCGAGATTAAGTATGACCGACTTCGAGTGAAGTGCAATAACAGAAAGACGAGATATCCGTAACCGGTCGAAGATCATGGCGAAAATCTCAGAACAGATCAAACCAAGGGCGATTATTTATACCAATCATGAGATTTACTTCCGTAATTAGAATTGTACTATAATTAGGATTCCTCTAGTATATAAAGGAGGGTCCTTGTCATTTGTAAACACCTGACATTCATACAGATCAGGCAATATAATTTTTCTCTATTGTTCATCAACTTATCGTTCTTTAACTGTTCTTACTTTACTACTCTCGAGGGTTCATCAGCTCGAGGGCACTGTCCAAGCATCGGTTTGTTTTTTTCCTGTCAATTCCCATCACTTATCTCTAAATTAATCAATTGGTATTAAGTGAAATCACGTATCCTTAAAACCACATTACAAGTTTAATTGTTACTCAATTTTTAGGGTAAATAGTTTGGCGCCCACCGTGGGGCTAAGGATAATAATGATTGCTTAATATTTTAACCTTCATAACACACACTGCTTTTACACTTGTTCTTGTGAGTATTTTTTATTTCAAGAATCAACATGTCAAACTCTCAAGCAGTACCCACTCACGCTGACACCGGCCTTGGTCTTCATGGCGAAAACGAGCACGTAGTCGCCCCGGGAAACGGAGTGCCTCCAATCAATCCCGACGCACCACAGGCCGTGGATCCGGTTGATTTCAATTCTCATGTCGCCATTCGTGGAGATTTAGGCGCCGATCCTGAAAATAGCATCCGCAGAGACGCACGGGCAGCCGATCGGAACACACAAATGGTGAAGAAGGCGGAATTAGACTTCGAATGATATTTGACATGCTACAAACTCAGTAGGCCGCGATAGCGCAACTCCAAAATCAGAATCGAACTCGATATATCACAGGAAGTTGCTCATAGGGTCGAACCCGTGCAAGAAAATTTGAACGGTAATGGATCGGGAACTGATCCCGCCATCATGAAAATGCTCGAGGAGCTCACTAAACGGATAGAATTAGGTGAAAAGAAAATAGAGGCTAATGACAAAAAGGTAGAAACGTACAACTCACGAGTTGACCAAATACCGAGGGCACCCACGATCCTAAAGGGTTTGGATTCGAAGAAGTTCGTTCAACCTCAAAGTGCGGCTCCGAAGCCCATTCCTAAGAAGTTCTGTATGCCGGACATACCTAAGTACAATGGGACCACCGATCCTAATGACCACATCACTTCGTACACATGCGGAATAAAGGGAAATGATTTAGAAAATTATGAGATTGAATCCGTTTTGTTGAAAATTTGGGGAAACTTTATCGAAGGGGGCAATGATATGGTACCAAAATTTTCCGCCCAATTCCATCGATTCTTTTGCCATGCTCGTTGATTCGTTCGTAAAGGCGCACGTCAGAGAAATAAAGGTCGCGACTAGGAAGTCGAACCTCTTCAAAGTGAGGCAAAAGGACAATGAGATGCTGAGGGAATTCGTGTCTAGATTTAAGATGGAACACATGGACCTACCCCCGATTACCGAAGATTGGCTGTCCAAGCCTTTACTCAGGCTTTGAACGAGTGAAGTTCGGTAGCATCACGTCAACTAAAGCAGAATTTGATTGAATATCCAGCGGTGACCTTGGTCGATGTGCATAATCGGTACCAGTCAAAGATTAGAGTGGAGGATGATCAGTTGGGAGCCCCGTCCGGTTCTGTTTACCCAAATAGATTCGAAGACAAGATTCAAAGAGACATGGACAGAGAGCCTCGATCGAATAGATATCGGTATCAACCATACAGCGCAGATCGTAGAAATAACGGATCGGGGCGTAATCCCGTTCGAAATGATCGAGGTCAAAACTCTCGAGGACTCATGAGTAAGAGTGGCTTCGATAAACATATCGAGCCTAAGGAAGCACCACGATTATCAGAATACAACATCAGCGTCGATGCTTCGGGTATTGTGTCAGCCATTGGACGGATCAAGGATACTAGGTGGCCCAGACCCCTGCAGACCGATCCAGCTCAAAGGAATCCAAATCAAATGTGCAAGTACCATGGAACCCATGGTCACAGAACCGAGGATTGCAGACAATTAAGGGAGGAGGTAGCTCGTTTATTCAACGAAGGTCATCTTCGAGAGTTCTTGAGTGACAGAGCAAAAAATCACTTCAGAGACAGGGATACAAATAGGAAAAATGACCAAGAGGAACTGCAGCAAGTGATTCATATGATCGTCGGTGGGGTCGATATCCCTCAAGGTCCGACATTTAAATGCACCAAAGTCACAATCACAAGGGAGCAGCGTACCCGGGACTACTTACCAGAAGATACTTTATCCTTCAACGATGAGGATGCAGAAGGGATCGAACAGCCTCACAACGACGCACTGGTAATATCTATCCTTATGAATAAAATTTAAGTTAAACATGTGTTAGTTGATCCAGTAGCACGACGAATATTATTCGATCGAGGTCCGTGGAGCAACTCGGCCTTCAGGATCAAATCGTGCCTGCAGCTCGAGTGCTCAATGGTTTCAACATGGCGAGTGAAACCACCAAAGGGAAATCATGTTTCCAGTAAAAGTGGACGAAACTATTGAGGAAACGAAGTTCCACGTGATCGAAGGAGATATGAGGTACAATGCGCTACTCGGAAGACCTTGGATCCATAATATGAGGGCAGTACCTTCAACGCTTCATCAAGTCTTGAAATTCCCAACACCGGAGGAGTCAAAACGGTGTACGGCGAACAACCAGCAGTCAAAGAGATATTTGCAATCGATGAAGTGATACCAGTGTCGACTCTAACATAAACAAGAATCAAAGGAAAAGCAGAAGGTCAAATAGCAACCACAGTCGCCGGCTTCGACCAGATCGAAACAGCAGGAAATTATCGAGGACGATGATTGCATGATACCTCGAACCTTCGTAATCCCCGATGATTTTGATGCCACGAAGTCAATGATCGAAGAGCTGGAACAAGTCATACTGATCGAGCACCTGCCCGATCGAAAGGTATACTTGGACACGGGGTTAACTCCTGAGCTCACGGAAAAACTCATTAAATTCCTTATTAAAAATATTGATTGTTTTTCTTGGTCCCACCTTGACATGACAGGGATCCCATCGGATATCACCACTTATCGATTGAGTTTGGACCCAAAGTTTAGACCGGTAAAGCAAAAGAGAAGGCTACAGTCCGAGGTAAAGCATGCATTCATCAAGGACGAGGTAACCAAACTTCTCAAAATAGGATCTATCCAGGAAGTAAAATGTCCCGAACGGTTATCAAACGTAGTAGTAGTCCCCAATAAGGAAATAAACTTAGAATGTGTGTAGATTATAAAGACTTAAACAAAGCATGGCCTAAGGACTCTTTTCCACTGCCAAATATCGATTGCATGCTCGATGCCACGGCCGGCCACAAGATCCTCAGCTTTCTCGATGCCTACTCCGGCTACAACCAAATAAAAAGGAACCTGGAGGATCAGGGAAAAACTATATTTATCACTAAGTACAGTACTTATTGCTATAATGTAATGCCGTTTGGGCTAAAAATACGGATGCTACCTATCAACACCTAGTAAACCGAATGTTCGAAGAACAAATAGGTAAATCAATGGAGGTTTATATTGATGACATGCTAGTTAAGTCCCTGCGCGGTGAGGACCATTTGACACATTTGCAGGAAACCTTTGACATCTTGAGAAAATACAACATGAAGCTCAACCCCGAGAAATGCGCATTCGGGGTTGGTTCGGGAAAGTTCCTCGGCTTTATGGTATCAAATCAGGGAATTGAGATCAACCCGGATAAAATCCAGGCAATAGAAGGCATCACAGTTGTGGACAACATTAAGGCCATGCAAAGGCTAACAGGACGGATCGCTGCTTTAGACTGGTTCATCTCGAGGTCTTCTGATCGAAGCCACAGGTTCTTCTCACTTCTCAAAAAGAAGAACAATTTTACTTGGACCCCAGAATGCCAACAGGCATTACAAGAATTGAAGCAGTACCTTTCGAGCCTACCATGTCTTCATACTCCGAAAGCGGACGAGCAACTCTACTTATATTTGGCAGTCTCGGAGGTCGCGGTAATTGGTGTCTTAGTTCGAGAAGAGCAAGGTACGCAATTTTCTGTTTACTATGTTAGCCGAACTTTAGGTGAAGCAGAGACCCGGTACCCACACTTAGAAAAACTAGCGCTTGCTCTAATAAGCGCCTCTAGGAAATTAAAACCATATTTTCAATGTCACCCAATTTGTGTTGTAACCACTTATCCCCTTCGCAACATTTTGCACAAGCCCGAGCTATCGAGCCGACTGGCCAAATGGGCTGTCGAAATCAGTGGGTACGACATCGAGTATCGACCCCGAACGACCATCAAGTCTCAAATCTTAGCAGACTTCGTGGCCGACTTTATACCAGCTCTCGTGCCCGAGGTCGAAAAGGAGCTATTACTAAAATTGAGTACATCCTCGGGGGTGTGGACCCTTTTCACAGATGGTGCTTCAAATGTGAAGGGGTCCGGGCTAGGCATCATTTTGAAACCACCCACAGGCAATACGATTACACAATCTATCAAAACCCCTAAGTTGACTAACAATGAGGCCGAGTATGAGGCCATGATTGCAGGTCTCGAGCTGGGTAAAAGTTTGGGAGCTGAGATCATCGAGACCTAGTGTGATTCCCAGCTAGTGGTTAACCAGGTCAACAAAACCTTCTAGGTCCGAGAAGATCAAATGCAGTGGTACTTGGATAAATTGCAGGTAACCTTACACCGATACAAAGAAAGGACCCTACAACATGTACCTCGAGAACAGAATGGTGAGCCCGATGCCCTTGCAAACTTAGGGTCATCAGTCGAAGATGATGAAATTAGCTCGGGGAGTTTCGTACAGCTTTCAAAAACGGTGGTCAAAGAAGGCCGCGCCGAAATAAACTTCACAAGCCTAACTTGGAATTGGAGGAACAAATATATCGATTATCTAAAGAATGGGAAACTTCCATCGGACTCTAAGG
Source organism: Nicotiana attenuata (assembly GCF_001879085.1). Classification (NCBI taxonomy): domain Eukaryota; kingdom Viridiplantae; phylum Streptophyta; class Magnoliopsida; order Solanales; family Solanaceae; genus Nicotiana; species Nicotiana attenuata. Next base: position 39,662 of record NW_017676165.1, on the reverse strand, counting down.
AATCGAGGACTCTGCGAACGAAAGCTGCACGATTTACATTGGCCGAAGATGGAACATTGTGCAGAAGGATGTTCGATGGGCCGTTGGCAATATGCTTGGGTCCGGGGGACATTGACTACGTCCTACGAGAAATTCACGAGGGAACTTGCGGGAACCATTCCGGTGCCGAATCACTGCTTCACAAAGTCATTAGAGCAAAATATTATTGGGACAGTATGGAAAAAGATACTAAGGAGTTCGTTCAAAAATGTGACAAATGCCAAAGGCATGCGCTGATGATCCACCAACCCCGAGAGCAACTTCATTTAGTCCTATACCGTGGCCATTCATGAAATGCGGGATGGACATCGTTGGTCCTCTGCCATCAGCCCCAGGTAAAGCTAAATACATTTTATTTATGACTGGCTATTTCTCTAAATGGGTTGAAGCACAGGATTTCGAGAAAGTCAGAGAGAAAGAAGTTATAGACTTCATCTGGGATCACATCATATGCCGATTCGGGATACCCGCCGAGATAGTGTGCGACAATAGAAAACAATTTATCGGCAGCAAAATAACAAAGTTCCTCAAAGATCACAAAATAAAAAGGATATTATCGACACCGTATCATCCTAGTAGGAAAGGATAGGCCGAATCAACGAACAAAACCATCATTCAAAACCAAAAGAAGAGGTTGAACAACGCTAAGGGAAATGGAAAGAAATTTTGCCCGAAGTGCTTTGGGCATATCGGACAACGACAAAATTCAGTACGGGGGCAACACCGTTATCCTTAGTATGTGGGGCCGAAGCTCTGATACCGATTGATGTCGGGGAACCAAGTGTCAGGTTTCGATACACAACGAAAGAATCAAATCACGAGGCTATGAACACAAGCCTCGAATTGTTAGACGAAAAATGGGAAGTTGCCCTCGTTCGAATGGCCTTCCAGAAACAGCTAATCGAAAGATATTATAATCGAAAGCCAACTTTCGACACTTCAAAATAGGGGACTTAGTTCTGAGAAAAGTCACCCTCAACACTCGAGATCCGTACGAGGGGAAACTCGGCCCAAATTGGGAAGGACCATATCAACTCATGGGTGTCATCGGAAAGGGATCTTACAAGCTTGGCACGATGAACAGCGAACAATGCCAAATAATTGGAACGTATCACTCCTCAAATGATACTATTGCTAAGGTATGACTCTCTCCTTGTTTCATTTATATTTGACACTAACCTATTACAAGTGTTCGATCAAAGGCAACGGGAAATTCTTCAACACAAAGACTCCAAGTTTTAAAGCATGTGTTGCACTCTTTTTCCCTTAGATCGATTTTTGTCCCAAATGGGTTTTTCCGGCGAGGTTTTTAACAAGGCAACAATTATATGTGCTACCCGGGGACAATTTAACAGTATCCGAGGCTTCTTTACAATCAACCTCGAATACTGGGGGTATCACCCTCGGATGTTATGTTTTCAAGGAAAATGCTTCGTGTCAATAGGGTCTCGATAGGAAAATTTTGTAAAGGGCCAAATGGTCAAACAAACGTGCCCACGTAGATTGCCCGAGCCCTAATGACAAAACATGTACGCATGAATGATCTATTGAAAGAAGTACTTTTCCCTTATCATGTACGCATGAATGATCTATTGAAAGAAGTACTTTTTCCTTATCAGATCCATGCCTTAGTGAAATTTCTAATTTACAATTTCATACTCGATATTTTACGTAAACCGGATCAAGAGCCACTTGCAACTAAAGCTCGAGCAATTAACCCCGTACTTGGGGACTGTCATCCAAAAATCGACATGCTCGCATTGTTAAACTTCGAAATCTTAAGACCTTAAAAAGGCAATCCTCGACTTTATAGGCCATGGCCACCCCACTCGGGGACTGATACTTCGAACAAGTTTGAAGTATAATCGAGAGACAATCCCAATGGGCAAGTATCAAGTTAAAGGCTACGGCCAAACTAACACGGTTGGGAGACGTCCGAATTCCGTAGTCAAATAGGCCTTCAAATATTTTCATAAAAACGGTTAAAAAGGGCTACCCTCGGCTAAATTTACATAGGGTTTCGATAACATCGACCCTCAAAAACCTTAAAAGGTACCAAATTGAACAAACTTATGCTACGACATAACAAAGTTTTTTGACAACACTAAATCCTAATGGGTACAGATTTATCTCATGCTAAGGCATAACAAATTTTTATATGATTAAACTTTTAAGCCAAAAAAGGGAAAAAGCCACTATTTTGAGGCCATATCTACCCGATTCAAGAGCCTAAGGACCATTACATTTTCGAGCTCGAGGACCCGCCCTCGCTTAACCAAAACCTAAGGGTTTTTTCTACTCCGAGTTCGAGCAAGTACTCACTCGATTTTGAAGACTATAGCGATCCGATTTCAACAAAATTTTCACAAGGCAACAAAGTGAGTCAATTTCTCACAAGATCTAAAATATATCAGAATTATCACAAGGCGAAAACGAAACAAAGTTTTCACGAAACAAAGATAAATCGGAAAGAAAAAAGATCTTTCATATATGCAAAAGTATTTACAAAGACCACTCAGGGTCTTACAAAAAATCCAAAAGTTCTAAATGCCTATTCTTCCCCGGGAGCTTCATCTACATCTTCTCCGCTCTTGGATCCGCTCGCATTCCCGGAGTCATCATCATCAGAGAGCAAAGCTCCGGCTTCGGCTTTTAGCACTTTCGCTTCTCGATACCGGCCGTGAGGTCAAAGCCACGAGCATGAATCTCTTCGAGAGTCTGTCCCCGAGACCGACACTTAGCATGCTCGGCAACACAAGATAATCAAACCTGAGCAGCATTGGAAATTTCCTTTGCTCGAGCATTAGCGACTTCAGCATCGGCTCGGTAGACGGCCACGACCGCTACTCTTTCTGCTTCAGATGCGGGCTTTGCAAGCTCAGCGGCCAACCGAGTCTCGAGCTCTTCAATTTTCTTAGCTCGGGCCAAGATCTCTTCCTTCATGCTTTGGAGTTGACGCTCAACCAAAGATAGCTGGGCTCAAGTGGTATCTTTCTCCGAGGCGAGGCGGTCCATGTTCTGCTTCCACCCCAAAGTCTCTGCCTCTTTCATCTTAGCCTCCTCGCGAAGCTGGTCAATCTTTTCGGCCTTCTGCTGAACCTGCAGGATCTAAGTGTTAGTCGCCAATATCAAATTGATATATATTACCTGCTCGATGAGATCGGTCTGCTCTTTATGAGCTATTGCCAATTCAGCTCGGAGGTCCCTGATCTCCTCTTCTTTTTGCACATAGAGGAGTTTGAGGGCGTCTCTCTCCTCCGTAAGCCTTTTGAGTTAGGCTTGACACCGGTTTAGCTCAGCTCGGGATTTGGAAAAGGCTTCCCGATGAAGAGTCACAGCCTATGGAGAAAGGAAGGAAATCAGACAAAAGGAAATAAAATCAAACTTAAACCTAATAACAGAGGCTTAAATCTAACTGGTTCAGGAGTCGCTGAGCCTCATCAAAATGATCGATGCATCCAGGTCAGAAATATTATCGACCCCCGTGAAGCAGCCACGGAATAAGTCATCCCCTTCGTGGGTCGTTCCCACATCGGGGCCCTCCATAGACTGGGCCTCCCAAAATTGCCCTTCAGAAAATGTGGGGAGGGGCAGCGAATCATCAATATTGATTGCCCTGAGCAAGACACTTGGGGCACTCTCTCCTTTTCGTAGGGCCTCGGAATCATACCCTTCAGGCACATCCGTCGGTTGTTCGTCACAGCGGGAGACATCTTTAGCCCCCGATGACTCGGGCACTTTGCTCGGACCATCTTCCGAGATCTCCTCGGTCTGAAGATGAGCCTCCTCGACCATCTCCGGCTCAGCTGCTTTTGAAGCTTCGACGTTTCCCCTCTTTCGAGCCACCAGCTTACAGTCATCATCTTCTCCCTCCTCTTCTTCATCTCGTAGTTTTTGGGCTACGTCAGCAGGCAGAGCGGCGGAGTCATTCTTCGACTTACGAGCCTTGATTTTCTTAAGCTTTGGGGTATCGGAAGGTGAGTCCCTTCTCCTCTTCTTATCCTTAGCCGGTTTCGGGGCCTCCTCTTCCCCAGGCAGGGGCGGCCTCATTTCGGCAACATCCCCGAGACCTGTATAAAAGGAAATCAAGTACAAATGAAAAGAAACGTTTCAGAGAAGAGCATCAAAAGCGTATGAGATAAGCTTACCATGATTCTTGGCCTCCCATCGGCCCCTTATTAAATTGCGCCATGAGCGCTGTCGATGCCCCCTTTTTCTTCTTAAAGGCGAAATCGGGTTTACGATATTTAGGAGGACAAATCTTTTCCCTTTTGGGATTTGGGTTTTGTTTTGGAATTTAAAGAGTCGCCACGTAATGATTAAGTGCATTAGGAAACAAAAAAAGGGTTTTTGAGTTTGAAAACCAGAGTTTGGGTAAGGGCTAGAAATTATCTCGAGGGGAAGGTGTTAGGCACCCCCCAAGATCCACTAGTGTGGTTCCCGGCCATGTTACAATTGTGACTTCACTTAACAAGTAAGCAAATAAGGGTTCAAATAGAGGGAGTTTTCACATAATATTGCAAGTAAAATGGAAATTTGAGGAGAGATAAAGAGGGCAGAAATTTCAAGAAAAGATTTAAACAATAAATGAAAAACAAATAAAAGGAAAGGGGGGTTCCTAGGTTTATAATCAATATGGATCACCCCACACAACACCCGGTAACCGTTTATACACGTGGTGTTATCGCGTGGTCATCATATCCATATTCTACCCTTCCCACCCCATAAAGGTTATTAAACGCGTGAGTTGGTCACGAATACTTATTGCGTGCTATTACCCGTCCCGTCCTATAAGTCCTGGAGGGTATTTAGGACCACTATTCCTACGTGGTGGGGACTAGGCTGGACCCTTATGTTTAAAGGCAAAAATGCTAAGTGAC
>NW_017676165.1:31323-32292 GCF_001879085.1 Nicotiana attenuata | reverse complement strand
AAATTTACTGCTCCGTCGAAAACATCCTCCAACCATCATAGGATTCTGCAATATTTCCTCCTATGAAAGATACCTCTTCATCAGGAAAATACGTCTTTAGAGGCTCGTATTCTCCATCCACGGGATTTTCGGCAAGATGATCTGCCAGTGCCTGTCCTTTGATTTCCTTCTGAGTCACGTAAACGATGTCGAATTCACTCAACAGGATTTGCCACGTGGCTAGTTTGCCAGTGGGCATGGGCTTCCGAAAGATATATTTCAGCGGATCCATTCTTGATATGAGGTGAGTGGTATAGGCACAGAAATAATGCCTCAACTTTTGAGCTACCCAAGTCAAAGCACAACAGGTACGTTCTAATAGAGAGTAACGGGGCCTCGTATGGAGTGAACTTCTTGCTGAGGTAATAGATGGCTTGCTCCTTTCTCCCTGTTTCGTCGTGTTGCCCCAGAACACAACCGAATGCTCCATCCAATACACGTCCCTGACAAGAATAAGGTAAATTTTAATAATTTAACTTGGGATTGGAGGAACGAGATTGTTGCTTTTTTGCAATATGGAACCATTCCTGATGATAAGAAAAAACGCCCATGCACTTCGCAAAAATGCTGCTCGCTACTGTTTAAATCAAGGCAACTTATATCGTAAAATGTTCGGTGGCCCCTTAGCTAGATGCCTCGGTCCTTCTACAAACAGAATACATGATGAGGGAAACAAACGAGGGGCATTGTGGAAATCACGCTGGAGGAAGATCATTGGTAAGAACCTTAATCAGGGCAGGTTACTATTGGCCAAAAATGGAAGAAGAAGCGGAAAGTTTCGTGGCCAAATGTGATAAATGTCAAAGGTACGGTAACAACATGCATAGACCTGCGGAATTATAACATCCATTCATAGCACCATGGCCATTCATGAAGTGGGGAATGGATATCGTGGGTCCATTACCACAAGCAAAAGGACAGGTAAAATTT
>NW_017676165.1:26733-27837 GCF_001879085.1 Nicotiana attenuata | reverse complement strand
TCTTCCTTAGTATCTTCTTGATGTTTCTTGTTGGCCGCTTCTACGGCTCCATTCATCTGAGGTCTGTAGGCTGTAGAATTCTTGTGTTTGATTTTGAATGTTTCACACATGGCTTTCATCAAGTCACTGTTGAGATTGGAACCATTATCAGTGATGATCGACTCTGGGATGCCGAATCGACAAACGATGCGGTCGCGGACAAAATCTGCCACAACCTTCTTGGTTACTGCTTTTATATGATGCTGCTTCAACCCATTTGGTGAAATAATCAATGGCCACTAGAATGAACCTGTGCCAGTTTGATGCGGCAGGCTCGACAGGTCCAATGACATCCATTCCCCAAGCGGCGAACGGCCATGGCGAGCTTGTTGTATTAAGCTCATTTGGAGGCACTTTTATCATGTCTGCATGGATCTGACAGCGGTGGCACTTTCGAACATACTGGATGCAGTCCGTTTCCATAGTCATCCAAAAATAACCAGCTCGGAGTATTTTCCTTTCTAAGACAAAACCATTCATATGTGGACCGCAGGTCTCTACATGAACTTCTTCTAATAACCTGGATGCTTCCTTTGCGTCAACACACCTTAGCAATCCCAAATCAGGAGTCCTCCGGTACAGGATTCCTCCGCTGTGGAAGAAATTGTTGGATAATCTTCGCAGAGTGCGCTTCTGAATATCATTTGCAAGCTCTGGATATTTTCCTTCGGCCAAGAATTCCTTGATGTCTTGAAACCAGGGCTTTCCGTCTGCTTCTTCCTCTACATGAGCACAATAAGCTGGCTGATCATGAATCTTTACTGGAATAGGGTCTATGAAGTTCTTATCTGGATGCTGAATCATGGATGATAGAGTGGCCAATGCATCGGCAAAGTCATTCTGGATCCTGGGAACATACCGGAACTCTGTCTTTACGAACCTTTTCCTCAACTCTTGTACATGATGCAAATACATGAGTATCTTGGAGTTCTTGGTCGCCCACTCTTCTCGGACCTGATGTATAAGCAAATCCGAATCTCCAATCAGTAGCAACTCTTGGACGTTCATGTCAACGGCCATTTTGAGCCCCAGATGCAGCTTCGTCTCGGCCATATGTTTGTGCAT
>NW_017676165.1:11956-25286 GCF_001879085.1 Nicotiana attenuata | reverse complement strand
GACTACTCTACGTACCCTGAGGACCTTGGCTTTGACCTGCTTGGTGACTTCTTCCTTGATTTTCAAACTCATGTCAGGCTTGAACTTCCTGAGCTTCTGTTTTACCGGCGGACATGCTGGATCCGTTGGCAGTTTGTGAGCTACAATATATGTGCTGAGACCAGTCATATCATCATACGACCAGGCGAATATGTCTTCATACCCTTTTAGAAATTCCGTGTACTCCTCCTTTTCTGATGGTGACAAATGAACACTGATGCGCGTTTCTTTGACATTCTCTGTGTCCCCCAAGTTGATAACCTCAGTTTCGTCCAAGTTAGACTTAGGCCTATTCTCAAAGTCCTCAACCTCTTTAACGACCTCTTCTGGTATATCATCCTCTTCTGAGTCTATATCCGTTTGTTGCGTTGCCTCGTCGCAAGTCACAATCGTCGGTTCATCAAGATAAGTAATAGTAATGCTGTGTAAAATAAAGTAAACGATAGAGAAAATAATAAGAACGAGATCCATAAGAAACTGAAATGCTTTTGATAAATTTCATAATTGTTTTGAACATTGGAGCTCTTATTTTCAAAAAATGCGGAAAGAAAATCAACTAGCAGAAAATAGAGATGATGCATGGTGCTTTGTTTAGCCTGGCTACCCCGAAGCTTTCCGAGCCCTGGTGGTTCTGATGGACCAATTGTTGAGGCGTGCTCCTCTGCTCACGGCTTGTATGGAAGGGCCTTCCTCCCCCTCCTCCTCGAAAATGATGCAACAGTACATATTATCATCCTCCAGGAACAAGTTCCTTATTGCTGCTAATGCTTCCTCTTCTTCTGACCCATAATGACTTCGGCTGGTTGGTAAGTTTGCTCTAGACGGGGTATCGGATGCTCCAATGGATAGTAAGGACCGCGCCAGGGTGGCGACCATTCTTTGAATTCCTTCCAGATGTACTCGTATCCCAAACCAAAAGTGGTACCATGCTTCTTCAGCTTGATAGGTTCGGTGATTCCCTGGAGGTTCCTGCCGAGTCCCTTGCCGGGTTCATATCCACTCCAATTCAGTATGCTCTCAATCCTGTTATCCCACCATTTATCTTTGTCCACAGCGTTGACTCGCTCAATATGATGGTAGGTTTCCCCACCTATCTTTCTCCTTCCTCCGATCGCTGGAATGGTTTGGCGACTGTATATGGGATTGCTACCGTCGCCGTGAATAATTACCTCTTGGTGATTCCACTCAAATTTTACTGCCTGGTGTAGGGTTGATGCTAAAGCTCCAGCGGCATGAATCCAGGGCCGTCCCAACAACAGATTGTAGGACGCTGGGATGTCTATCACTTGGAAATCGACATCGAACCAAGTTGGTCCCATCTGCAGACACAAACTGATTTCCCCAATGGTGGACCTTTGGGAGCCGTCGAAAGCTTTGACATTGATGGCTCCATCTTTGATCTCATGCAGGCTTTTCCCTAATGTTCGGAGAGTCACCAAGGGACAAATGTTGAGGCTGGACCCTCCGTCAATCAAAATCCTGGTGATGAAATAATCCTCGCATTGCACAGTGATGTGCAGCGCCTTGTTGTGGCTCAACCCTTCTGGTGGCAGTTCATCTCCGTGGAAAATGATTTTGTGACTTTCCAATACTTGCCCCACCATGTTCGCCGTTTCTCCTCCAGTTATATTGCTAGGCACATATGCCTCGCTCAGTATCTTCATCAAGGCGTTCTTATGTGCATCGGAGCTTTGCAGCAGAGCTAGGATGGAAATCTGTGCCGGTGTTTTGTTCAGTTGGTCAATGACTGAGTACTCTTTTGCCTGTACCTTCCTCCAGAGGTCATCAGGCCCAGTTTCGGTAGGTCTTCCAGAGGCCTGCTTACTTGATTCAACCAAATGTTCCGGAGTATAAACCTTGCCAGTTCGGGTCATACCCTGTGCTGCAATTGCTTCTCCAGATTTGGTTTTCCCTTTCCTTCTTGCCTCGGCTGTGTAGTCCCAAGGAATGGCCTTCGTATGGAATGGTGCTATGGTTGACATAGCCACAGGAATGGGTACCCTTGCTTTTGGAGGTAACACAGCAACTTCAAATGGTACAGGTGCCTTTGGGGATCCAAACTCGACCTCAATCGGTCTTGGCGCCTTTGCAGAAGAAGGTGCCTCGAACTCAAGTGGTATGGACATGTTCACTTCAGTGTCTCCAGAAGGCTGGATCTGGACAACAATCGGATTAAGTGTGACTGTTGGTTTTTTCGGCTCGTCACCTTCGGCAATCAATCCAATCGACCCTTTGGGGCCCAATCATCTTCTATATCGATCATGTGAACGCCTCCACCCTTGTGGTCAGGCAGAGGGTTGTTGCGAACATTAGGAGCAGGCTCCTTCTCCACGATGATCTTATTGTCAATTAAAGCTTGGATCTTATCCTTCAGCGAGCGGCACTCGTCAACGGTATGCCCCTTCATGCCGGAATGGTATGCACAGGTTTTGTTCGGGTTGATCCATTGGGAAGGTTTCTGGAGTTATGGCAGGGATAGGGGTGACGTAACCAGCGGCTTTAAGCCTTTCATACAGCTGGTCGATTGGTTCGGCAATAGCGGTGTATTGTTTGGGAGGTCTGCGGTCGAAGTTTGGTCGAGGTCTAGGGAAGTTTTGGCGAGTGGGAGGGGATTGATAGTGAGAGGGTTGAGTATTATAGGCTTGGTAGACAGGTGCGGGTTGGGAATATTTGGGTGAAGTGGGTTGGTATGTGGGAGGTGGAGGTGATTGATAGGCAGGTGGTGGAGCTTGGTAGGAAGGTGCGGTAGGTTGATATGTAAGTGGAGATGTCGGGTAGGTCTGATATTTGACTGGTGATTTGGTTCTCTGTGCAACCATTACGGAACTTACGTCCCTTTTCTTGGGTGTACCACCGGACTGCAGAGCCTTATTGGTGGCTTGCAATGCTTCGAAATTAGTGACCATACCACTTTTGATACCTTCCTCGATCCTTTCCCCTAGTTTGATGATGTCGGAAAATTTCTGTCCTTCGATCAACATCAACCTCTCGTAGTACTGTGGGTCCTGAGCTCGGACGAAAAACCTGTTCATCTGTTCTTCTTCTAAGGCTGGCCTGACCTTAGCAGCTTCAGATCTCCAACGAGTAGCATACTCGCGGAATGTCTCCGTGGGTCTCTTCTTTAAATTCTGGATGTAGAATACATCTAGCGCATTCTCTGTATTGAATCTGAATCTGTCCATGAAATCGGACGCCATACCTACCCAATTTGTCCAATTCTTGGGGTCTTGGCTAATGTACCAAGATAGAGCATCCCCTTTCAGACTTCTCATAAAGAGCTTCATGCGGATCTTTTCATCTCTCCCGACTCCGACCAACTTATCGTAGTATGTCCTCAAGTGGACTCTGGGATCTCCTGTGCCATCAAACATTTCGAACTTGGGAGGTTTGTACCCCTCCGGAAGTTCAACATCTGGCTGGATGCAAAGGTCCTCATAATTCATCCCCTCGATACCTTTGTTTCCTTCAACACCCTGTACTCGGCTAGTAAGTTTCTTGAGCTCTGCGGCCAGGTTCTTGATAAGAGAGTCTTTGTCATCAGACTCAGGTGTGCTTGACATGGGTTGCGTGGGATGCAGCATAGTTTCCACATAAATGGGATTATTGTGATGAGGGTAAGAATGATCATTTTAGTGGTTCGGGGATGAGTAATGGGGTGTTACTTGAGGTGTGGCATGTGTTGCAGTGGTGATGGGGAGCGGGTTGATTTTGTGGTTTCGGGATGTTTTGTGGGGGTGCGGGGTTTTGAGTGTTGGGAAAGTTGACATCAGGGGTAGTGAGGGAAAATGACAAGCTAGCCAAATTCCGGACTTGGTCTAGTTCTTCCTGAAATTTCAATAACTTTTGTTCAAGCTGGGAGACACTTTCCTTGGAAACCTGAATACCTTGGGAAGTCTCCACCCTTTCAACCGAATTCTCCTTCCTGATGTTACCCAAGTCTTCCATTTTTCCTTTGTTCTTGTTTCTGATAGGACTTGGAGGAGGAAGAGGTGGAGGGCCCTTGGATCTTGTAGAGTATGATGATGCCAGAGTGCAACGGACTAACCTTTGGGGAAGGGGAATAAAACAAAAAGTAAAACAAAAAGGTAACAAATTAGTAAAGATTATCAGGAGAAAACGTTGCGATATTTAAACACATAGTGCAAGAATATAAATCGTGTCCTAATTTGGGTGCCTCGTTGTGCCCAAGGTAGGCCTAGCGACAAGTTGATTTGGAGAACTTATAATGCTAAATGCCTCATTTTATTGATAAAAATAAGACGAATCCCAAAACGACACTAAAAAATAGCAGAAAAATAAAATGTCACTAATGGCCTTTGGCCTTATTACATTTTAAAGCAACAGAAAAGAAAAGACTCCTAACTACTTGGTCCCAGAAGGACCTTCCCCAGGTTGAATGCTCTCGTTGATCAAATCCTCCAGTTCACGCAGGTTCTCCAGTAAAAATGCCTTTGCCAGGCGTTCTCCTTCGTTTCCCTCAGCGTTCTGGCAGTCGGTGACTCTTTTTCTTACTTTTTCTTCCAATTCCAGCAGACTGTATTCCAGATATTCCAGCTTTTCGCTAGCCTTGGTGACCCTCTCTTTCCATTCATTGATTTGGTCACTTGATGGGAGATTCCTCCACCAGGTCAGCAAGAGTGAGGGCGTGCTAACCATACCGAAGTTGGGGAACTCATGCCTCATTTTCTGCAAAACAAAGGGTTAGACCCTTGCCCCCACCAGACTCGACTATTTAATATCAACAATTAGCATAAGAAGCATTTAGTTCTCCAAATAAATGCATAGAACGTGGTAGCGTCCGTTTGGGTTCCAAGGAAACCCAGTGGACCTTGGACAAGGCTATCTTAAACAGTCATTATGTGGACAACATAACTGACTCGACTAGGTTCGACAGTGATGCATGCACAATTGAACAGAGTAAGGTTTCTATGGGGTGTTAGACCGGTACCCTTGAGCGGACAACTCAAGAGGGGAAGGCACAGAACCGTCGACTGCACCGCTGATCGACTGGTTTTACCGCAAATACGCCTTTGCCAAATTTAGGGGGTGATAATATCGAAAGGGCGCAACCACTCATTGTCACACCTCCTTTTTTACACACCTACTCCGAAGGATAATGTATAAGGGAGTTTTTCCATTTAAAGTGACATTATTCGAAATGGGATTATTTATTTATTTTTAGAGTCGCCACTTGGGAAAGGATTGGCTTTTGGTGTCCCAAGTCACCGATTTAATTTGAATCCCAAATCGAGAAAAAATTCGACTTCCCCATTGGAGTCTGCGAACCAGAAATTCTGAATACGGAATTCTGTTGACCCGAGGGAAGGTGTTAGGCACCCCCGGATCCCGTGGTTCTAGCACGGTCGCTTAAATTATTATAATTGGCCTATTATCTGATTTTAAAAAAAATGTTCATCCTATAGTGCAATTTTAAATTATTTATCGCTTTTAATTGATTTTTAAGGAAGATTGAACGTTGTTTAAAACATGTTTTTGGATCACGTCACATGAAATGCACCCGGATCCGAAACACACTCTATTCAACGTTTTAGGATTTGGATTTGGGTCACATGAAATGCGCACCCGAGTTTAAGAAGGTAATATTATTAAAATAACGCACCTAAAGCAACTACGCGTTGTTAACTTTGAGAGGGCCATGGAAATTTTCTAAATGGCACGCCTCGAATTCTAAGAATTTTAATTAATTAAGTGAGGGCCATGAGTTTTGGGATTTTATTTGTCATGGCACGCCTCAAATTATTCCAAAGGGCTTTACTCAACTAAAACAAACTACGGATGTTCAAAAGTTCGGGCTATTTGCGAAAGGTCATGGATTATGGATATGAGGGCGTTTGGAGTACAAGAATTTTAAACTAGTTGGAGTAGGAGATGGTAAATTGCTAAACGTATATGGTATAGCACATTCATCATTTCAACTTTTTCAAAGAATTGAACACTTCCGTCCAAACACTTATTCTTGGTTAGAGCATCACAAGCCAACAAATTACCAACCCAAAAGAAATATCACATTCTCTTGTCACAATACAAATCAGAACGGTAAAATGGGCTAGTGTACACATGTAGACAATATAATATCTAATTTATTAACTGTGAGCACCTAATTTTTGACCATACTTGGAATTTTTCAACACTTTTAGTATGTAAATAATTTTAAGTTTAATGTACATATTTTAAACTTTATTTCATTTTTAGTAGGTTTATTTGATAAAATTAAAAACCACAAAAAAAAAAACATTTGCATCTTTAATACTAGCTTTAATTTTAGTTCTAATTACAAAAGAAAATTAAAAAAGGAAGAGGAAAAAAAACGTGGAAAAAAAAAGAATCAAAGAAGAAAGAAAAGAAGGTGGAAAGAGAATTAGATCCCCTTACGTGGCCCCCATAATTTTGTCCTTAATTTCTTATTCTATAGTGGGTCCCACCTCCTAAATTGATTTTCCTCCATATCCTCTCAAAGTCACGTGTAGTCCTTCCACCCATAACAGAATTGATTCCTTTTGGTCACAATTTTAATTTTTGGCATTTTCTTTTAAGGTGGGGGCCACATGATTTGTGCCTTTCTCTCCAAGACTCACTATATCGATATTAGGCACAAGGGGAAAAAGGAAAAAAAAAAAAAACCCAAGGGACAGATCTGGGGAACGAAGGGGCTGGGAATCACACAAAAAACAGAGCTATCTTCTTCCTCACGAAGAATCAACCAAATTCATCAAAAAAAGAATAAAAAAAAAAGCTTCACTTGTTTTCAGCTATCTTCTTCCTTTCCCAAGCGCCAAAACACAAAGTTTCAACACCATGTAAATCCTCCATAGCCTATTGCATCCATCAATGAAAGAAACTCCATTGCTTCACCATTAAACCATCACAAATCAGCCCCAAAATCACCAGAAAAACACCTCGTGTAAACCACTTGAAGCCATCTTAAATTCAAGCGAAACCTCGTTCTAGAGTTCCGGTGGAAACAGAGGTGAGTGAACGAGCAGCTGCTGGTCACTTGCGACTCGAGCCGACGAGCTTTCCGTTAGCAGATCCGAGGTGCCGATTCAAGCCCGTTGAGTGAAGGCGAGGTTCAGCGGAGTCGTCATGTTCCGTTCGAGGCTTCCGATTGCTGGTCCGGTCAACAGTAGCTCATCCCACTTGTGTGAAGGTTCACTTTGAGGTTATTTTCTTTCACTTTGGTATAATTCTATATCTATGTTTGCATGCTTCTGTTCTTTGTGAAATTTATGTGAATAAAATATGTTTTCTTACAATTTGTTTTATTTAGTTGGTGAGCTTCCTTATTGTTTTAGCTATCAAACAGCTTACTCACGTAATCATCTCGTTTTATCTCAAAGTTACATGTTAAAAATATGAGTAGTATGGTTCATAATCTGTTTAAGTTACTTTAGGTTTGTGATAATGATTTAGATGAATTAATTTTCATTTCATTGGCCGTGATTTGTAAAATAACGTGTTGGGAAAGAGAACTTGGAGAGCAAAACGAATTTGTGAGGCCTTTGGTTCGTGTGCACCCAACGTGACATGGATTGTAATGTCTGAAGAAATTTCTTCACATGCCATCTTCTCGAACGCATTTACTCTTCTGCTGATGTGGTGGAGGTTTGATCTAATGTTTGTGTTCACATCTTTTCTCTGTATAGATTGGTCCCACGGCTTGCTGGTGCATTGACGCCAATTACCTCCATATCTTGGCCTAGTAGTTTAACGATCTAAGCCACCATTTTCACAGCAAATTTTCATTATTCATGACTCACACTTTTTAATCTCAAATCCCATAAATAAAAGGCGTAGTTGCTCTAGGCGCGTAATTTAAATAATTTTTCTTAAATACGGGTGCACATTTATGTGACCCAAATTCAAATACCAACGAAGTCGAATGTGTCAAAAACCGCGGGTGCATTTATGTGACGTGGTTCGAGACGCGTTTTCACGACGTTGCAAATCTCTTTAAAAAGAATAATAAAAGCGGTTTAAAGTTAAAAGGCGCATAAGTGAAAACAAGTGTATTAAAATCAGATTTTTAGCCAATTATAATAATTTAAGCGACCGTGCTAGAACCACGGGATCCGGGGGTGCCTAACACCTTCCCTCGGGTCAACAGAATTCCTTATTCAGAATTTCTGGTTCGCAGACTCCAATTGGGAAGTCGAAATTTTCCTCGATTTGGGATTCAAGTTAAAACCGGTGACTTGGGACACCAAAAGCCAATCCTATCCCAAGTGGCGCCTCTATAAAATAAATAAATAATCCCATTTCGAATAATGTCACTTTAAATGGAAAAACTCCCTTATACATTATCCTTCGGGGTAGGTGTGTAAATATTTTCTTTTTCTACTTTTAAAATTCCCAAAGTTCAAATCAAAAGAAAAAAAAATTCTTCTTTTAAAAGCACTTTTCTTTTTTTAGAAAATTCCAAAGAAAAAAAAAATCAAAAAATCAAAACTGTTTTTTCTTTTGCCTTAAATCCAAAAATATTTTCTTTTAGTTCCTTCTTTAGAAATATGTCCTTGTAAAATTCCAAAAACAACAAAAAGAAGTTTTTAATACTCAATTCCCAATCTGACCGAACTACGCGGGTCTGATTCTCACCGGATGTGAGATACGTAGGCAAACCTCATCGGTCCCGGCCCCACTTTTCAAAAAAATCCAAAAAAAAATTTCTTTTAGTTCCTTCATTAAAAATCTTTCTTTAGAAAATTCAAAAAAAAGAGAAAATAGTTTTTTAAACTCAAAAAATGGTTTCCTTCTTTCTAATGTTTTTCATGAAATAACAAGAAAATTCAATGAAAATCAAAATCCAAAAATACGGGTTTCCTTCATTTTGAAAATCCAACAAAAAAAAGAAATCAGAAACAAAGATCCAAAAATACTCTATTTTTAGAAGTCTTTTTGTAAATGTCAATAAAATTTTAGAAAATTGAAAGTCCAAAAAATATTTTTAGCTTTTCTCTAGAAGTACTTTTGTAAATAATAAAAGCTCAAAAATTTAAAACATTTTCTTAAAGAAATCCCTCTTTCGAAAATTAAGAGGTTACATCCAAAATCCAAAAATATTTTCTTTTTTCTTTAGAAAAAGAGAAAACAAATGAAAAACTCAAACTAAAAATATTTTTTTTACCTTAAAAATCCCAAAGTTCAAATCAATTCCCAATCTGCCCGAACTATGCTGGTTTGATTCTCACCGGATGTGAGATACGTAGGCAACCCTCATCGGGTCCAACCACCCTTTTGCAAAAATAGCCAAAAATACCAAAATTTTAATTTTTTTTTGTCAAATAAGTCGGGTGATGCCATTTTTGTTTTAAAATAATCCGAATGTCCCCAAAAGGGCGCCGGAAGGCTGTTTTTGCAAGAACAGCCACCTTGAGTCATTTTTAAAAGGGTTTGTGGACACAACCTTAAAATCTTCCTCCCAGAAGTGCTGAAAGGCCGGATCTGCAAAACCAAGTCCTTGTTTTCTAGATAAAGAAAAGTTTGCAAAAATAGCCACTGTTTCCTTTTAGGTCAAAACAAATCATTAAAATACTCCTTAGATGTCTTTCTTTCATAAATAATAAATATAAAAAAAATACAAATTTTGAAAATCGAGTCCGAAAAATATTTTTGCTCAAAAATCCAAAATATTTTCATAAAAGTCCCTCTTCCGAAAATTAAGAGGCAACTTTCAAAATCCAAAAAAAAATATTTTTCTTTCGTGTTTAGAAAATAAATGAAAATTCAAACAAATTTTTACTTCTAAAATTCCCAAAGTTTCAATAAAACGAAAAGGTAGAAGTCTTTCTTTCAAAAATTAAAAAGAAAAATCAAAATCAAAATATTTCCCTTTTTCCTTCTAAAAGCATTTCTTTCAAAAAATAAAAAGAGTTAGTTTATTTACCTTATTTGCAAGAACTACGCTTGGTCTGATTCATGCGGTGTCATGATACGTAGGCAATCTCCATAGGATTCGACCGTAGCCCTAAAAAAAAAAGAAAATACAGGGGAGGAAATAAAGGAATAACAAGAGAGGAAAAGAAACGCAAAAAGAGACAATAAGGAATCGAGAGAAAAATCATGGCAAAAGGAAAGGGAAAAGCAGAAAATGAAAAACAAGAGAGAGAAAAATGAGAGAAAAATAGAAAGAGAAAGGAAAGCAAGAAAAACAAAGAGTAGAAATCAAAAGAAGAGAAAACAGAAAAAGAAAAGCCGGGATGACGCATGCAACCAGTGCAAACATGTAGACATCCGTTTAACTGTATAGGTGTATCACACCCCAATGTGCGATTACCTATCTGTTACTTGTCTCAAACTAACCGTGTGTTGCTGTCAATTCCAGCCTAGCTTTTAGAAACGGTGGTTGGTTGTGGTAAGCTGGCATCACATCAATACTTTACCAGATCGAAAGGAAGTGTGGAAATGTCTACAAAAATGAATTTGCCCGCAGTCCCCATCTTTGAGGACAGCCCCATCTCGGGGATCCCTGCATCTGAGTCTGTCACAGCGGAAGAGAACCAGAAACTACGTCTCCAACTCATGGAGATGTGGGACGCCTGGACCAATGGAAGAGAGCCTCCAAGCGCCATCCCTGGATTTCCTGAACTATTCCCTAGAACCGGGGGTACCTCCAATATCCCCATCAGCCACCCTCATACTCCTTTGGGACAGCCTACGATGACCGCTCACTTCGTCGGAACGCCTTCTGAGGTCCGCCCCCAGGTGTTCCCACCAGGAGCAGCTCCTAACATCTTCACTGCTCCACCATGCTCTGCTCTAACACAACCCTCACTGCCAAGGCCCGCCTTTAATCCCTCAGCTTTCACTTTCCAAAACCCTGTCTTTCCAGTGGATCCTCCTCAATATCCCACATATAATTACTCTCAGCCACCACCATTTGAGCTTACACCGGGGCAGGATAAAACTCCCAAAGCTCCTAAACAAGATGAGATGGCGAAAAGAATGAGGAGCCTTGAGCAGAGCTTGAAAAATATGCAAGGATTAAGCGGGCAGAAAAGTATTTCTTATACTAATTTGTGCATGTTCCCTCACGTGCACCTGCCCATGGGATTCAAAACGCCAAAGTTCGAAAAGTATGACGGGCATGGCGATCCTATTGCCCACTTCAAAAAATATTGCAACCAGCTGCGCGGGGCCGGCGGAAAAGAAGAGTTGTTGATGGCTTACTTTGGAGAAAGCTTAGTAGGCATTGCCTCAGAATGGTATATGGACCAGATGTCTCACGATGGCACATTTGGGACGATCTAGCCAGGGATTTTGTGAGACAGTTTCAATACAACATCGACATTGCGCCGGACATGAACTCTTTGGCGAATTTGAAGAAGAAGCCCTCAGAAAGTTTTAGGGAATATGCCATTAAGTGGCGTGAGCAAGAGTCGAGGGTGAAACCTCCAATGGACGAAGTGGAAATGGTCACTGTATTTCTCCAGGCCCAGGAAGCGGACTATTTTCAGAACATGATGTCAGCCATGGGCAAACCTTTTGCAGAGGCAATTAAGATCGGTGAAATGGTGGAGAATGGTCTGAAGACAGGAAGAATCTTGAGTCAATCGGCCATTAGGGCAACCTCTCAAGCCATCCAAGGCGGGTCTGGAGGAATGGCCGAAGGTAATAAGAAAGAAGAAACAGTTATGGAAGCATCAGGGGCAAGAAGATACCGTGCTCCTAGACTTGTGTTTTCCGAAAGAACCCCTCAACATTACTACCCTCATCATGACATGGCTTATGCTCCTCAACCGTATGCGGTCATGAATGCTCAACCTTTTGCTCGGCCGTAGCCACATGCCAATAGAAACTAAGCTCCGTTTCAAAGAAATCAGCCTCCTCAGCAAAACTACTATAACCCCCATCCTCCACAAAATAACTTCCATCCTCGGGAACCACCCAGGAGACCAAAGTTTACCCCAATTGGTGAATCTTACTCCAGTCTATTCCCGAAACTAGTCCAAATAGGTCTACTGCAGCCGGTTCCTCAGAACAGACAAAACCCGGCATCGCCTGCCTAAAAAGCTGGTGTCAGGTGTGCATACCATTCAGGGGCAGAGGGCCATCATACAAATGACTGTTGGACTTTGAAACAAGCGGTGGAGAACTTAATAGAGCAAGGGAAAATTGTGTTGAGGGATGAGGATGTCCCAAATGTGACCAATAATCCGCTGCCCGCTCACAACAACGGGCCAGTAATCCGGATGATCTGCGAGGACAGAGAATTCGATCCAGCCTTAAAAGCTATAATTGCTATTGCCGATGCAGAAAGAAAGCCCGAGGTGGACCCAAAGCAAGAGAAGAGCAAAATCACTGAGACAGAACCAGAAAAGAAAGCTGATTTGAAACAAGGAACACAAATGTACCTACCCAAGCAGGCCTATGTGGTACGGGGGACAATTAAGTCGTCTCGGCTGAATGAGCCAGTGGTTATTGGACGCGTACCACAGAAGCCGATAACCAACCCTACTGTGGTACCATGGAATTATCAGCAGACGGGGTCACATACAAGGGAAAAGGAATCTTGGGAGAGCTGCTAGAAAACCTCCCTGTTGAGAAATATTCAAATGTAGAGGAGGGCACCCACATGGTTCAGCCGGGGGAAGGTACTAGCGCCGCTGAGGTGCTCTACATGGGACCAGATGCTAAACTCCAGAATGGAAGGCTACGCCATTCCTGATCAGGCGGGAGTCCCAGTAAACTAGCCCTGGCACTTTTTCTGCATCCCGAGTTATTCCAGGGTGTAACTCGGATGTATCCTGTAGTTTTCTTGTCTTTAAATTCCCGAATGTGAACACTGTTATCTTCAAAATTCCAAAAAAAATGAAATCAAAACTTCTTCGTTCATTTTTCTTTCTGATTTTGCTATTTTTCTCCTTCATTTTCTTTTCTTTAGTTTTAATAATGCAGCTTTAAATAACATGACATGCTTGCGGACTTCATGCCTAGACCCCAAAACGCTGTCAGATTTCGAAATCATGAATCAAAAGTCGAAATGCAAAGAAGGTGACCTTGAGGAAATAAAACAAAGAATTGGAACAATTGAAGGAAAATTGGTTCGCGGTTTGGAAAGGTCCATACATTACAACAAAAGAGTGTGCTGTACTCAGGGCACATCCGGGCAGTTGTACCAACAAAGAATGGCCCGCGCTTACAACAAGAAGGTGCCTCCCAGGAATTTTGAAGTGGGACAACTCGTGTTAAGACGCATTCTCCCTCATCACCAGGAAGCAAAAGGAAAATTCGCTCCTAATTGGAAGGGTCCATACATCATCCGGAAAATATTGCC